>NW_027526335.1:111228518-111496309 GCF_048455015.1 Haemaphysalis longicornis
GATGGACTGCATGGGCCTTTACCTATATATGTTAATGAGGTGGGGAAGTGGTCACTGCCATATGGGTCACTGCCCACACCCCACTCAAGCCATGGAAAGAGAATTGCCGAAACAATAGCCAAGTCAAGATTTGAGTATGTATTGTGTCCTATGTTATGGTATGTAGGCTGTTTCTTGTTGAAAAGGCATGCTTCAGAGGCTGTTAAAAACGTCTCCATCAGGCGACCTCGGGCATCCGTGCGAGAAGAGCCCCAAAGAGAATTGTGTGCATTCAAGTCGCCTGTTAGGATGTATGGTTCAGGAAGCTGGTCGATCAGCGCCTCAAAGTCAGAGCTCAGAAGTGCAAGATCAGGAGAGATGTAGATGGAGCATACCGTTATCAACCTATTAAATAATATTGTGCGGACGGCTACAGCCTCAAGGACGGTGTTCAAGATGACAGGGTGGCATGCTAAGGATTTGCGGGCAATTATGGCCACATCGCCAGAAGAGTGTGTGCAGCCATCCCTGTCTTTCCTGTATACCAGGTAACTATTCAAGAAATTTGTGTGTTTGGAATTAAGATGCGTTTCCTTGACACACATTAAACTTGGCTGGTTGGCATGCAGAATCTCATGCACGTCGTCAAGATTATTCAGAAGGCCTCTGCAGTTCCATTGAACTATGTTTCCTCTTCCCATTATGATGTGTTAGAGCTACTGGAGTGTGATTATTTATGTAGGGTCTTTCGGGGCTTGCACTCTTGGGAGGGGCTTTTTTGCCTCCTCTACTGACCTGGACGTCGCAGCCCGTTCCTTCTGTTGCGATGAAAGCCGGAAGGGCTCGACGTCCATGACATCATCTGAAGGCAAGGGGGTGCCCAGCGGACTGGGCCCCCTTGACGTGGTACCCTTTCGGGTGTTCTTTGGCTGCGCTGCCAGTGCCGAAGGCGTGGGGAGCACCACAGGTGGCACAGGCAGTGAGGCGGGGGAGGGGGTCGCTGCGACTGCCTCCGTCTCCATCTCCGTGCCCTTGCGTGTGCTTTGGGCCGGTGGGGAGGAAGCAGTGGATGCAGCGGCATCCCCAACAGACGTTGTTGCCACCACAGCCGCTGCTGGGAGAGCGAGCGGTGCGGAGGCGGGTTGGGCTGCCATAGGCAACCCAGGAGGGGGGGGGGTCGGGGGCGGGACCAAGTCTGACTCGCGGTACTGGGTCCCCGCCGAAACCAAACGCCGCTCCGCCCCCCGGCGAGCTGCGTCGGCGTACCTGCCCAGAGGGAAGGAGGCGAACCTCTTTCGCGCCTCTGGGAAGGTGATGTTTTCGGTTATCTTAAGGTTAATGATTTTTTTTTAAGATGAAACTTTTCACAAGCGCGAGAGTAGGCTGCGTGTGGACCCTGGCAATTCGGGCAGGTGAAGTTGCTTGCAGTGCAGTTGTCGGATAGATGATCGTGCTGGGCGCATTTGGCACATGTTGTTCTGCCTCGACAGGAGTTGGTACCATGCCCGAACCTCTGGCACTTGAAACAGCGCCTCGGGTTCGGGATCTACGGCCGGTCAGAACAACGGATGAAACCTGCGTTGACATACTCGGGCAGTGTGCAGCGGTCGAAAGTCAGGATCACATGTTTGGTGGCTATTTCTTTGTTGTCTCTCCTTATGACGATGCGCCTTACTGCTGTCACGCCTTGGTCTTTTAGGCCTTCGAGCAGATCAGTCTCTGTCTCGGTTAGGAGATCTGCCTCAGAGATCACACCTTGACAACTGTTGAGGCTGCGGTGGTTTGTGACCCTGATCTGCAGATCTGCCATGCGGGTTTGTTTCAGGATGATTGTGGATTGCTGCTTAGTTTTAACTTCAACTAGCACTTCACCAGTTCTGAGCTATTTGGCGTCATATGTTTTGCCGATGATACCTTCAAGGTATTTAGAAACAAGAAATACAGATTGGGAGGAAACCGGCTTCGATTTGTGCACAGATTCAATGATCAAAAAACGAGGGTAGTTATCTGGCTTTGGGAGCGAGATAGAAGGCAAAGGAGGAAAAGATACTTCGGTGCGGCCCCTTTTAGGGGGCCGATCACGGTTGGGGGGGGGGGGGGGTTTGAAGATACCATATGACATAGTATAAAAGCAGGGAGACGGGGGTACTTTCTCCTTTAACCTTACCCTGGTAGTCAAAGAGGTCCCGGAGCTCCCTGCCTGGTAGACAGGCAGGGAGCCCATCGGCCGGAGCTTGACCAAGGCTCCGACGGCCACCGTTCGTGGTTTCTAACCCTCCACCTATAAACACATCGCCACGGTTGGATCCAGCTTATGTTTGGGGGTTCGGGGTCCGCGGTATCGCCAGTACCGTCACCAAGATTGCTCAAGGTGCCCCGTGCGGGGGCTGCTCATTGAGACCTCCTGAAAGATGTTGTTAAGCTGTGACATTGGTTCGAAGCAAACTTAATTAAAGTTAACCGTGAAGAAGTAAACTTGTATGATTTAGAAACCCCCATAAGGTATTACCAAATAATGCTTCTGTTTATCTGCACATGACCAAATTCACAACTTGCTCTTGCCGCCCTCATAGGTGACTTCGGGAAAATATTTCGGGTGTTCCTTTACGGTGACCTGTCCTCGAACCCACACATCAGGTGTACAGTCGAACATCGTTATTCCGAAGTTGCTTAATTGGAACCAGTGGACAATTGGAACTGGTCAGTTGGTCCCGGCAAAGTGACGTGTATTGGAATGGGGGGAAAACTCTCAATAATTCGAACCTGAAACACGTGCCAAGGTTTATTCGAACAATATTGCCCGTCCGCACAGACTACTGTTCATGAAATTTGAAGCCAAAGGCCAAAGCTACATTTACAAGAAAGAATGAAGTACCCTCCGCAGCTTCCTAAACGCGTAACCGCATGCTTGCTCCGCGTCCACTGAAGCAGCCGGTGTAATTCAGGCGACCTTAGCACTGTGGATCGCATCCCGGAAATGCACGCCTTCTGACCGTGGCGTATGGCGTATGTTCGCAGCACGTAATTATTTTAAGTGCACTCCGAAGCACGTGCAATACCATCTACTTATAGTGCATGCGTTTCTAATACAGGCGGCGTCGCTGTACCACCAATCAAAGGGACTCCCAGTAGTTCGAAGTCCGGCTAATTTGAGCAGATTTTCTATCCTCTCGGAGTTGGGACTAACAGTGTTCGAGCGTATTCGAAAAAACTTACGAAGCATTGGGTGTGTACTCTACAATGCGAAGGTATGTCTGCCATTCTCGATTAGGAGGTTATTGGCTCAAGCACTATAGGTAACAGTATTCTCTGTTATCGCATGCGCTGTTTTTTTTATTGTTCTTTAACATTGAACAATGGGGTGACTCGAATTCTGAAAAAAAGTTGCAAACAGTTTTTATTATAATGTTACTCGAGATGAACCAATGACTGTCTCTAAATCATCAGGATTGCTTAGTGTTGACAGGGTATTTAAACAACGTGTCATTGTGAAACATTTTTGGGAAAGTTATTACAACGTTTGTAACACGAAATATTTACCTGTACGTCATCTGTCTTATTGTATGACACCAAGAATTGAAACACCCTACGGGAGGGCCATACAATATTTGTATGTCCCAGCGTATTTTAATGAGTCTCAAGACGATCTGCTTCGCGAGGACGCTGAGAGCCGCCCCACCTTCACTTGAGGTCGGCTGAGCCTAACTGCTGCGCAATGTTTCCTTTTGTCGCACCTGAGTTTCTTGCTCGTTGTTGTTACTTTGCTTTGTATTAGTATTTCCTCTAAACCTTTCTCCGATATTCCTGTTTTGTATTTCCTTTGAGGTGTTAAAACTGGACGTTGAACGCAGTCAGACACGGAATACATCGCTCATGCAGGGCGTCGCCACACAAGCCTACTGAAAGCTTAGGCTTGCCACGCGAGTATATTGCTGTACATTGATGCGCAAAATAAGTCATAATGTATATGATTTCCTCAATACGCACTAAGGGCTAGGCGTTTCTCTACGACGTACGCAAAAACAGTCAGGTGAAGTTTTATCGTGGTCTACCACAAGCTGCAAAAGTGGGTTGCCAAGATTATGCGCATGCAAAATTGTTAATCTCCTGGTTAATCTTAATGTAACGGCATATAGCGTACTTTTATGGAGGGAGTGCCGAGCAGACCATTCAAGATACTGCCAATTAGCCTGACATATAATCACCTAACGTTGTACTGTCCCGGACGGCCTCCTTTTTATCAAACTACTATATACACTACGCTTGAGTGGCGGTAGACTCTCATGCGCAACTCAACACCCAGAATTAAGGACAAATTCTTGAACTGGGCAGAATGTGTGCCAACGGCCTACTCCACGTAGGCTGAGTCGACCCGAACACCTCCCTCGTTCGCGCTTACTGATTTATTTACAATAAAAGGTCTCTACAACGCCACTAAAACATAAGTGGGATTTAAAGAGCCACTAGTAGGTCTTGGGCATGACATTTTCTGTAGTTTTTTCATGGCGGATATCCTAGTCTATTACATAAAACATCGCTATCTAGAAATGCTTCATAAGCTCTTATAGAAGAAACAATTAGAGAGGAATGTTTTTGTACCTAATACGAATTCAATCTGTCGGCAGAACGGGAGAAATAATTTTTTTTGTTTTTGGCACGTTCTTTACGTTGGACCAGCCAGCTACAGGTAGCAATAGTGCCCAGGAGTTCGAGCAATAATCACGAACACAAGCTAGTCCCACAGAGCAACACGCCTGACCCTTCTGATGAACACGCCTTAAGAGCACAAGTCTGTTGTAGATCACCGTGTAGGTACACTTGACTCCACTTGAAATATTTTGCGCACGCAGTAAATGCTGCTTTTATGGTCTAAAGATCTAAAAAAAATGGGACGCTGTACACTGCCGTTAATAATAGACTGAAGCACAAAAACTAATAGGTATAACACTTGAGCCAGCGACGACATCATTTTAGCTTGTGCCGTGTAAGACGTATAAAATCGTGGCGTAGAAAAAATGGCCGCAGCTTGCACTACTGGTAAAACGATGAAGAAACAGCAGGGGCCTTACTTTCGACATCATATATTTACCGTGAATTTGTCATGTTTTCTGCATTAGCAAAACGTAAGCAATCAGTTATGTGTGCACGTGTAGCTATGAGAACATGCAGTGTAATTTTACACTTAGCTTTTAAAGATCACAACCAAGCTATCAAATATTGCGAATAAAGGACTTAAAAACACTTAGCATGTGAATTAAAAATCAGAACAGCAGCCGCGGCCGGGAAGAGAAACCCATTTCTTAGTATTAAAATTAACGTCGTCAGCACGAGGCGATCTAGTAACGTTGATCCAAAATTAAGCGGAAGGGGTTGTTAAGCAAGAACTCTTTACACAATTTTTTCTTGCCATATCTATCTACATCTTTCAATCGATTTTAGTCACATAGCTCAGCTTTTCGCTTCAATGCAAGCTTTGCTGCGTTATCTTCTTCTCCGCCGTCACCGCCGCCACGCTATCGTCGGCTGCTATGTTACAAGATTATGGCGTGACCATAGAAAAATACGGCCGTGACTATCGCTTCTATGACGTGGCAAGGACCGCAAAACGCTACGCCTGGTAACACCAGAGAGTACCGATATCTCAATTCACTCATTCGTCAAGCTCGAACTCAATCAGCGCAGTAATGAATAAAATAATCAGTTTTCTTTGTAATTTTTTCTTGAACTCGGCTATGTGACCCACCATCTTACCAGGAAAAGTGTGGACAAATGCTCGCAAAACGCCGGAAGCGAGACCACAATACTAGATAAGGGCAGGCTTTGGATTTATAGTAACATAATTGTAAATAAATCAAAAGTAAACCAAGTAAAACCAAGAGTTACCCAGGCTAAGCCAAACTTTCGCTTTGCATATCCAGGGTTAGCCTTGCTAAGCCTGAACCATTTTTTTGCTGGTATTCCTTTGCAAGCGCCACCGGACCATGTCGAAGCTCAAACAGCTGTCTTGTTAATAAGGTACGGGGAATGATAAGTATTTCCTAAGAAGGTGAAGGCGAAAGCCACGTTGGACTTTGTTACTCTGCTGTCGAACTTTCTGTGTTAGCTGTGCGGGCTGTCCCGTCTTCACTTGCCCAGGCCTCCGAAAAGCACCCTCCGAAGCTCGTTCCGCTGGCGCTCCCTGGCCTTGAGGCACATTTTCGTCGCCTTCGGTAACTTACCTTCTCGAGGCGGATTCTATTGCACATGCGGCAGCGGCCAGCCCTCCTCCTGAGACAGATTACGGTCCAGATATATAAAGTAATGTATAACAGTATGTCAGTCCTTCTGTCCGCATTCAAAACACGACCAGCATTAAGATAGCGACCTGCCCGTCGCATCTGGCAACAATAGGGGCCAACGTGCCAAAAAATTGCCGTAAAGGGAGGGCGCGCTCCATCAGGTGGGGCTAAATTTAATCCCCAAAGTCGCCAGCTTCACTCGCCTTGCAATGAGGCCTACAACGTCTCACATAAAAAGTAACGGTAGTATTTATCAACGGCGATTCTACCGATCACTACCTTTAATTACCGGCCACCAACGAGCAATCACGGTTGAATCTAAATGCATTCTTTGGCTATGAAAACTTCAACCTAAACAAGTACACCACACTGCTAGCATACGCACCTGCTCGACTGGCATTGTTTATTTTCGAGCATATTCCTTCATTTAAACACGTGAAAACATTTCCCGTTTTCGCTTTACGTCGAGGAGCTGTCTTTTATCGTGAAGGTCATCTATGCAAATGCAGAAGTTCACAGGGAAGGCTGAAATTTGTATAAACATCCCAACAGGATCCTTCTGGGCGTGGAAGCGCCGTCATTCTTACCGGAAAACAATGTTTTCCCAGCGAAAGGACCCCTACTCTATGGCAACCGTTTCAGCAGATGCGGCGTCGGTCTTTACCGTAACTGGACCGTCACGCCTGCATGACCGCTCCGTCGGGGTGGCTTACACGCCCTACAGACTTGGGTATGGTGGCCGCCCAGGGCACTGATTGCGGTGAGAACTAGTTATCTTCGGGCTATCTTTTTGAGCCACCGCCCCTGTACCGAAGCCATGGGCACCTGGTGACAACAAATCGCGTTTTACGCGCGCCTGCCGGGCTTGCTCAGCTGTATACGCAACAACTACCGTCACGTACGATACGTTCACTGAATGTACAATGCACAAATATTGCATGACATTTCAGCGCATTCTTTCGCTAATGCGTTTTTTTAGCTAGGTTTATCGCCAAGCCTCCTGCCTAAGCCAACAATAACAGCTACAAATTCAGCATCACACTCACTGCCGCTACTTTGTCAAGAATCACTGTTCATACTGCTGCTCTACTGTCCCCACGTAAGCTGAAGGCCAACCATGACTGTGCGGGAAGTTTCGGGTGCACGCTACTTTTTTTTTGTTATATTCGTGCTATGTGTGGTAACCCAAAAGAAATTGGCCGCGCCGAATCCTTCTTACTCTTTTTCCTATTTGATGTATTATATAAAACAGTGCGTGCAAGGTGTTCCTTCGTGTCCATTTTTTGGGGTCCATGGTACAGAATGAAACACGCTGAATATTTCTTTGTTTTATTCTATCGGATGTACACGCGCTATCGAACGCGTGGAATGCCGTGGCACGGGTATGCAAAGGGTTAGCAGCTGTAGACAGTTTTTTGCGGACGGTATCCAGGCAGGTGCGCATTCGGATGACACCTGCCCGGTGCGTGCTTTCGTGAACCTAGCGAAGTAAGCATGTTGCGCTAAAGACTTTTATTCGATCCCACCGCCGATCCAACAGAAGGTATGCACTTCCCCCGTGTGAATCGGCAAAGACTGCCCAACGGACTGAGAGAAAGACGACATAAAAACGATCGCAGGCCGAGAAAACACGTATTTAGCGGCGAAATGGAGATTAAATGCAGTACCAGCCAGTGCAGTGGCGTCGGAAGAACTAAAAGAGGAACTAAAAGGAACGTAAGAAGCAATCACAAATTTGACAAGACGTGTCGGCGTGCGTGGACAGGTCGCTACCTATAAAGCCGGTTGTGATTAAAAGGGCGCGCTGTCATGACCCTTTTGTGCGTTAGGGATGCACTTTGGTAGTTCTGGAGAATGATGTGGCCGGTGACGCTGCAGTCACATGCCCCGAAAAAGCGCTTGCCTGCCGGCCTCTTGACAGTAACACCCAATATCGGCCACCGGCTCTTCGCCGATCCTTCTCGCTCCGCAAAAGAGATTAAGACGTATTCAAGAAACTGTTGCGCGGGGGGGGGGGGGCTTGGGGCTATCTCTCGCACTCAGCCACAGCACAGGAAATGGTGCATATTTCATGAAGGTGTGCTGGTTATGAGGGCCATTGCGCGCCGAGGTACAAAATGCATGTCTATTGAAACACTGATGGGGCGCCACACCACACCGCAGGCGAACCGAACGCACGTTCCTTTCAATCGAGCGCGAGGAAGGGAGCAACGCACAAAACAAGAAAAAATTCCCCCGCATTTCCCCGAGGGGGAGAATGTGAAAGTGCGAATACACGGTTGTCGGCCCGCTTGCGGCGCTTGCGCTCGGCCCCCGCAGCCCACCGCCTCGCCGCCTTCTCTTCCATCTCTTCCATCGGGTTTGTAGTATCACGTGTACACCACGCAGTTATCAAGCCGCTATAACGCCGCTGAGTCGCCAACGCACGCCGCTGACGACGTAGTTTGAATGCGTTAAAGATATAAGGCGCGTCAACACTGATATCACCGTCGCGTCCGTGGCTTGATCGGTAGAGCGTCGCGCTGCGGCCGCAAAGTCCGCGGATCGAAACCTGGCGCCGGATGCTGTTTTTCTTTATAGAGGAGCACTGCGGACGCCGCCGACGCCGCCGCCGCCGCCGCCGGCGGTGGATGGTTTGGGGTCGCTTATAAAGTGTATTCACACTTAAAAAGTGCGAGTTATACGTGGGCAATTTTGAAGTTACTTTCGCAGAACCGGTTCTTGTGGATACTGAGATGCACGCGGCGTTACCGACGTCTCTGCACAAACGCATGAGTCGCGCGCAATTTGTTCTAGACCAATTTGTCGCGCGAACTTTGTACCACAGCTCCAATGAACCTAGTGTTCAGGAATGATGTTCACAAAACGTTCTGCCGCGTGCGTCCTGGCAGGTCTTGGCTGCCGCAGCAGAGTCTTTATAAAACTGGCTTTGCAGGGTGTCTGTATACATCTTATTATCGCTCCTCTAAGGCTACATTTTTACTACGTCGCCCAGCATTCTATTATCAGCAAGCGCCCAATAATCCGCAATAAAAACAAATATTTTGGTAAATACTCGAAATAGCTTGAAAATACTGGCCTTTCTGATGGCCATTCACTATGACATTCACGAGGAAACAGGCAGGATATATCTTTCTTTTTGTAAAGCTTTGTTGCGACCATACGCAAGCCACCTGCCACTCCAGCGTGTAATTTATTTTTTATCTTTGGAACACGTCCATCCTACCCCCCTAAAAAACAAACCTGTGAAAAAGATTACTTCCCTTGACCAAAAATCATACTATCTCCGTAGATTTTGTCAAGAACGTAAAACTTAACAGCAATTTTCCATCTACGTTTCCGTGTATAGAAGATAGAACGGGTTCCCTTTGCACGCGAAAAACCCCAGAAGCGTGCTTAGCTAGAACGTGTTTACATGCTTCGTCTTACCAAATGTAGCAAGCTTATAAAGTTGTCTCTCTGTGGAAATATAGCCTTCCTATTGAAACGTGGTAGAGGAAAACAAGCAAAGCCAAATACAAATAAATGTGCACACACAAAAAGGGCGAAGTAGCACCAGGTCTTAATGATAAGAGAGAAGGGGGAACTTTTCCTACGTGAACTGTCGAACTGTGGCCGCGGCGCAAATTGAGTTGCCTGGGAGTTCGTGTTTCGCACGTGGTAATGGTTGCAGATAGAGAAGGATCTCTGCCACGGTCGTAGTCGCAGGTGGGGCGTATTAGCGGTAACGACTTTTAGGCCATCAGGCGTAAGCGGGGGAACGTAAGTTCTGTACCGCTCAATCTCGCAATAACTTTTACCACCAGCGGATCCTGTAATTCCTCGCCTAATCGCTATCACTGCTTTTTCTTTTAATTGTAAACATCACTACAGCACTTGATGTTAATCATAATTATTGTTATTTAACATTCACAACACTTGTCTAGTATAGAGATAAAAAAAATTTGTTTTTACTTCCTTGAAAGATATCAGGTTGTCAGCGTTGCGTTCTGCGACGCGTATTCTTTCTCGGTTTTCGTAAGTCTCTCGATGGTCCTGCTTGTAATTTACCTTCGTTAAGGGCGAACGCCCTGCGAACTTAATATTTATGGAGCATCTCTATACACTTTACGAAATCGGTGCGAGTGGGCTTCACGACAACGCCCCAGAACGGCCATTCAGCGCGCTCAAATGTGAAGGAAATGTGAAGGAAAGCGCACACGCACGCGTTGCGCAGTTGTCCCAGCGCAGATCCTAGATTTAACTTTAATCGCATGCTGGGCCTCCTCATTTGCCAAATTCACACATTTAAGCACGCTGAATGGTCGTTCTGTGGTGTTGTTGTGAAGCCCACCTGCGCCAATTCTTTAGAGTGCAGTAAGTACAGGCCAATAACTTCTGCTAACGCAGATATTTGAGCAAGAACGTTCGTGGTCCGCATGCAGAATGTAATCTAGCAAACCGGGGAATATATTATGCATATGCCACTAATTTCTTGTAGTATAATGTGCCACTTTAAACATACCTTCAGTCGTATTAACAACACGACTATATATCCGTTCTGTTTGACATAGCGTCTATCGCAATGTTGAGCATGTGAATGAATATGTGGGAGCACTTTCTTTTCAGTCTTTATGGTGAGCAGGCATTTCTTGCTAGCGTGTCCTCTCGCAAAACTAGTTTGCAAAAATTGTATACGATTTGGAGACACCTTTTCTACGCGTTTTCTTGTTTTTATGGCCGGCGAAGGCTGTCTTTTAGTCACTGCTTCTGAGGCATAAACAAAAGTAAACAAATGTTGCGCATTGAATGTAATTATTGACGCTAAAGTTCTTTATCTCACATAAAGAAGTAAAATTTTGCGGGAATCACCTGCTGGTGCTGACATTTACCGCACCTCAGTGCACCTCACGTAAAACAGAAAATTAAGAGTGACGTGCTCAGAAGCCAGAGCAGTCGTTTGTTCTACAAAAACGCTGTCTTATTATTTTATACCTCATGGGAACTCAACTAAAAACCGGTATTACTTGTACTACTCCTCCCCCGCAGGGGGCACCTTGTGTACTCAAGGTGTTTTGGTGAGTAGCGCCACCACTGTCCCGAGCTCCGCAGGGGTGCCTACTGCTGTAGGCACTTGGTGTCTTGCAACACCACGGACCCGAGCACATGTGGGTTGGACCCACCCACGTCCCGGCTGTGCGTGGCTTTGCCGTGTCCGGGGAAAAGGGGAACCTGGTGGCTGAGCCAAAGTTGGGGTTGTTTTGGACCTTTACGGCCCCCCAGCAGCGGCAACACTCCACTTTGGCCCCCGCTTCTCGCAGACGGTACCCCTGGTCTGACCCGCCCGGGGGGAATCAGCCAGTCGCCTTTTCCTCTCTTTCTCTCCACTCTTTCACTTTCCTATCTCCTCTCCTACCCCTGTCCTGTCATCTCCTTCCTTCCTGATTTCTACATTTTTCCTGGCGGCAAGGGTTAACCCTGTGCAAGGATATCTACCTTGGTACCATGTATAGGGTTATAGCGGCAGGGTAACGGTTAGCGTGTACTTTAATGTCACGTTCCCTTGTTGGGCTCGGTGGTGGGCGACCGGCTCAGCCGCCGAATTGATTCCATGCTCATATGGCTTTTTCTATCACCCCCCAAAAAACTGATCGGCCTTCGAAAAGGGGCCGCACCGAGGTAACACAATTGAAACCAGTCTCCCAAAGTGAAACTTTCACAAAATACCTTGTTATCCACTCCGAAGACGAAAATGCACCTCTTGCCAAAAAATCTGTCTTCCTCATTGCAAAGTGCCTTGAAAGCGTTGTCGGCCGGGATTACCAAGCAAAGAAACTAGCCTCTGGTGATCTGCTGGTAGAAGTGCAACGAAAGAACCAAAGTCAGAACCTACTAAAACAGAACACCCTGGCTGAACTCGCAGTAACGGTCACTCCACATCGTAGCCTGAATACAACGCAGGGCGTGATCTCTGAGAGGGAACTGCTTCACGAGACAGACGAGGATTTGCTTGAGGGACTGAGGGACCAGGGCGTCACGGCTGTGCGGCGGATCACCATGCGTCGCGCAGGTGAGGAAATTCGAACTAAGCATGTTGTTCTGACCTTCAACCGTCCAACGCTTCCTGAATCCGTCCATGCTGCCTTCATATCCTGTCCAGTACGCCCTTACATACCTAGTCCTCGAAGGTGTTTCAAGTGCCAGAAGTATGGCCACGGAACTCAGTCTTGTCGTGGCCGACCCACCTGTGCTCACTGCGCACGTGCTGACCACACCAGTGATGAGTGCAAAAAAGAACAAGTGAAATGCCCAAACTGTGGTGAACCACACGCTGCGTACTCGCGTGCATGTCCCGCATTCAAAAAGGAAAAAGAAATAATACAACTCAAAGTTACCGAAAACCTAACCTTTGCACAAGCACGCCTGAAGCATGCCCTGCTTTCAGGCAGAAGTTACGCAGACGCTGCTCGCCGGGGGGTGGAGCGTCGTCTGGTGGATGCGGGCACCCAGTGCAACCTGGTCCCGCCACAGCCCCCCGTTCAGCAGCAGAAAGTTGCTCCCGTGGCTTCTGCTGCTACACCCTCCTCCAGTGCTGTGCCTAAGGCCCCCAGTGCGAGCTCCAGTGCTGCGCCTAAGGCCTCCAGCACGAGCTCTGGTGCTGTGCCTAAGGCCTCAAGCACGAGCTCAGTCCAGATGAGTGATCTGGCTCCATCCCGGGCATCTGCAAAACAGCAGAAGGCTGCTCCTGCGGTCACTGCTGTTGCAGAAATGTCCAGGGCTGTGGCTGCGGCCTATAGCACAAACAGTGTCTCCACTGACACTTCTCCTTCAGAAACCTTGGATGAGGCCATGGATGCCTCTCCAAGCACACCGGCTTCTGAAACACAACCGGAGCGCCGCAGCTCCGCTGGTCGGGGTAAATCAAACAAACCGAAGTCGTCCAAGATCACTACACCAGGACCTAACTCGGCGACCTAGGTAAACTACTGAAAGGGCCCCAAAAACAAAACTCCCTCACTAATGACCCTTTTAATGGAAAAAGAACATCTCATGATCTGTATTTCTCTTCTCTTGGTGTTTATGGCTGCTGAAAGTGTTATCCAGTGGAATTGTAGGGGGCTGTTGAACAACCTTGACGATATATATGATATACTCTCAAATCACAAACCAAACATACTGTGCCTCCAAGAAACACACCTACGCCCATCTCAGACAAACTTTTTAACACAATACACTATATTTCGTAAAGACAGACTGAACTACCACCATCCGTCTGGTGGTGTGGCAATAATAGTACAAAAATCTGTTGCCTGTCAACACCTGCAGCTACAAACTTCACTTGAAGCAGTTGCCGTTAGAGCCATAATTTTTGATAGACTAATAACAGTGTGTTCTCTTTACATTCCACCGGACTATCATCTATCCAGCGTCGAATTCGAAAACCTCACCAATGAGCTACCTGAACCCTACTTAATTATTGGGGATTTTAATGCCCACAACCCTCTCTGGGGATCTGCGCGAGCTGATGCGCGAGGGCGGCTAATTGAAAAGTTCATCACATCATCCGGCAGTTGCATCTTTAATAAGAAACATCCAACATACTACAACACGGCCCACAACACATATTCTGCAATAGACCTGGCAATTGGCTCCGCAATTTTACTGCCCACCTGTGAGTGGAAAGTAATTAACAACCCCTTTGGCAGCGACCATTTCCCTGTGAAACTACTAGCTACAAGCAATAACTCCCAAGACACCGATTCGCCTCGAACTTTTAAACAACATGCAGCTGACTGGAAAACATTCAAAGAACTTTCCAGGCTAACCCCTTCACTAATAAGTCATTTAGATGTTGAAGCAGCCAGCTCACTTATTACGGCCCATATTCTTGACTGTGCTCAAAAGAGCATTCCAGAGACCACTCCTAAAACCCTCCCCAGACCTAGACCATGGTGGAATGAGGAGTGCAAGCGTGCACGTTCCGAACAGAATAAAGCATGGGCACTCTTACGCCGCTATCCTACGGCAGACAACCTGCTTAAGTTCAAACGGGCAAAAGCCAAAGGAAAGCGGACACGGCGCTTAGCAAAAAACGAAAGTTGGACAAGGTTTATATCGTCAATAAACTCTTACACAGACTCTCGCAAAGTATGGACTAGGATAAAGAAACTAAAAGGCTACAATACCAACCCTACTCCCCTTGTAAATAGTGTCGGTAACACAATAAAAGACCAAGCAGATGCTCTCGGCAAACATTTTGAAAACGTATTCAGTTCCTCTCATTACACACAAACATTCTTACAGCACAAGAAAGCAGCTGAGCGCCAGCCCCTTTGTGTGAACAAACGCTCAAATGAAGGATACAATGCACCATTTACGATGCCCGAACTAATTACTGCATTGTCCACATGTGGCAAGGCAGCCCCTGGAGCTGACAGAATCAGCTATGAGATGATCAGGCACTTACACATTGACACACTTTACACAATACTCTCTCTCTTTAACAAAATATGGCAGAAAGGCCGCTTTCCAAAAGCATGGAAAGAGGCAATCGTTGTACCTCTTCTAAAAGAGGGGAAAGAACCGTCCTTTGCTGCTAGTTACAGGCCTATTGCCCTGACCAGCTGTTTGTGTAAGCTCCTTGAAAAAATGATAAACCGGCGACTTTTTTACTTTCTGGAGTTTCATGGTGTTCTAGACAAAAATCAGGCAGGGTTTAGGTCTGGGAGATCAACTACAGACAATCTGGTTGCGTTTGAATCGTATGTTAAAGACGCTTTTGTCCATAAACAGCACTGCTTCTCTGTATTCTTTGATATGGAGAAAGCCTACGATAGAACGTGGCGATATGGCATTCTATTGGACTTGCAGTCGTTTGGCCTTAGTGGCAATATACTCAATGTTATTCAAGACTATTTGTCTGATCGCACATTTCGTGTCCGTGTGGGGACTGCCCTGTCTAGAACATTTGTTCAAGAAAATCGCGTACCCCAGGGAGGAGTGCTGAGCTGTGCACTGTTCATTGTTAAAATGAGTTCTCTTAAAACTGTGCTGCCTCGTACTGTTTCATACTCTGCCTACGTTGACGATATCCAAGTTAGCTTTAAATCCTGTAATCTGTCGATATGTGAACGTCAAATCCAATTAAGTGTCAACAGGCTGGCTACATGGGCTGAAAGAAATGGTTTTAAGTTTAACGCTGATAAAAGTGCTGTTGTTGTCTTTTCTAGGATACGCGGTGTACAGCCTCTTCCTTTTATCACGTTAGGAGGTCAGCCCATACCAGTGAAAAAGGAACACAGGTTTCTAGGTATTTTGCTCGACCACAAGCTCACATTCATACCACACATTAAATTACTAAAAGTAAAATGCCTGAAAACAATGAACATTTTAAAGATACTATCTCATCACTCCTGGGGTACGGATACAAAATGTCTGCTAGCACTTCTTAATAGTGTCGTTAGGTCAAGAATAGACTACGCCTGCATTGTATACCAGTCTGCAACCAAAACAGCACTCAAAATGTTGGACCCAGTATACAACTTGGGGCTTCGCTTGGCCACAGGGGCATATCGAACAAGTCCTATTCCATCCCTTCATGTCGAATCAAACCAGTGGTCTCTAGGGTACCAGCGCGCCTACACTGCTCTGATGTATGCCGCAAAGATGACTTCTTTGAAGGAACACCTTCTGAATTCCATAATGAAAAATAACACAACTGATCATCTCTTTGAAAACCGACCATCCATAGCTCCACCTTTCCCGCTGGCAGTTTCACACCTCGTCAGCGAGTTCCAAGTTCCTCTCACTGATGTCTACTGTACCTCAGTTTATGATTTGGTCGCTCCGTGGGACACTTTCCCAATTCACTGTGACATGTCCTTTAGAGAAATACATAAGAAAAATGTACCAAACTTTGTCATCACTCAGCATTTTCTGTTCCTCCAAGACAAATACAAGGCAGCTGAATTTTACACAGATGCCTCAAAAACTATCACAGCCGTATCCTGTGCTGCAAATGGCCCCCTACTTAATGTGTCCAAAACAATGAACACGAACACAAGTATATTCACTGCAGAGGCGTACGGTATACTACTGGCTTTAAACCACATTCTTCAAAACAAAATTAAGAACTCAGTTATATACACGGACTCTCTGAGTCTCGTCTCAAATCTTTCATCTCTGAAGGTCAGTAGAAACCCCACTTTTAATTGTGTTTTAAGAGCTCTCTACTCGGCTTATGGCCTGAAACTCGTTGTCACAGTCTGCTGGGTTCCTAGCCACTGCGGCATTGCTGGAAATGAAGCTGCTGACCGTAGTGCTGCAGCTGCCGCCCTTCGAAGCAGCATAGACGTAAACGAGGTCCCATATCAAGATCTGAAACCTTTTGTAAGAAGGAAGCTGCGGGACCACTGGCAGCAGCAATGGGACAGAGAAGTAAAGAATAAACTACATATCGTTAAGCCCAAAATAGAAAAGCCCCCTGCTGAAAAACATGACAGATTTGTAGAGGTAGCATTATGCATATTAAGAATTGGCCACACACACATCACACACTCATACCTTTTAACAGACGCAAACAAGCCACAGTGCCATCGATGTGGGGGTCAGCTTTCTGTCCTTCATATACTTATTGAGTGTGACATGTGCATCACTGAAAGGAAACGTCATTTTAATGAAGCTTACACATATAACATTCCCTTGCACCCTTCACTATTTTTATCAGACCATCCAATGTTCCCATACAAAAGAGTTTTTAGTTACCTAGCAGATGTAGACTTTTTAAAATACATATCATATAGACCATAAACTCACCTGTGTTCATTATGTGTTTTAAAACAGTGGTGGAACCTGAGACTTTACAACTTAGGTGCTTGCACTCACTGTTTTAATATGACCCTATACAATATTTATCTTAGTATACTCACTATGCTTTAATTATGGCCCTATACACCAACCCCCTGAGTAAAGCTTTTTAACTGGTGCCTCCTTTACAAATCTTTCTAATCTCTTTCATCATTGTCATGGCGCTCTTTGCCTTTGTCGGCCTTGCGCCATTAAACCCAAAATCATCATCATGTACTACTCCTCCGGATGGGGAATCGGCACTATAATTTGAGAATTGTTGGAGCCGCTACAGGCAATACCTGCACCCTACGCCAGTTTGGTCTCTATTTTAAAGCAAACAATGTATTTGTAAAAGATACCTGTCGCAATATTACGCAAGGCATTCGCTCTCAGAGCACAGAACTGAACTCAAGTATTCCGAGAGATTTTAAACACGGCAGCCTTTTTTGTGGGAGGCAACGTCGAAACCATGATCTGGGTATCTGTATTCGTGTAGGTTTAGCCATCCTGGAGAGTGCGAAAGAATTCCTAAACGAGATTTGATATACGCAAACATTTTCAGTCAACGAACCTTGAAATATGCTCCATATTCATCAACATTGTTCAGCAAGAACGTAATATTAGGCTTAATTCACACAATACGTCAATGCATAACCGGTGTTTGCAGTGCTCTTTTATTACAAATAGACCTGTGCTCGATTTCTATCACAGAAAACTCAAACAACGTGTTGAAACCAATGTTTTAATGACAAAATACAAAAAAGGATGGCGCTGGGGTTCGAGCTCATGTTTCTAGCTGTAAGTACTAACTGTCCTCACAGATGGCCCGTCAGCAGTGCGAACCCGGATGTATTGAACTCCTTAAACTTCTATTGGGTGGATCAAGGCAGGATGGGAATAGCGTGAGAGGTGGGCGTATGAGGCTCAAAAGGCAGCTACTTGGCACGTGCATTCGAAGACTATCGTCTTTCGACGACATTTGCAGTGACGCGAGTAGGTTCGAGTACAATTTTAGAGAGAGGGTTAGGCATAAAGGCTTCGACATAGGTCCTGCTGTGACGGCACAGAACACTCAATATAGTCAGTCGTTTCCGTGCGCTGCCAGAGATAATTGCGTCGTCATGCGTCGCGCTAATGAAATTGCGATGAGATATCTGCGGTTGGGGCTCTATTAAGACTTGATTCATCGGCGGGCTAATTTCCCTACGTCTTCATTGGTAGCACAGCCTGTACCTCTTAGGAGAATCCAGCCCTGAAAGTAAAATATCTCGATATATTCTTAGCGCCAATATTGGTTCTTGATTTCAATCTACTAGATCTGCTCAGAGTAACTTCCAACAAGTTCATGCGATAGTTTACTAAACCCCACACGACACCTTGATTTAGTGAAATGGATGGTCCAAGGCTTACGAATTTCTCACAGCTGAAAATATAAGAGCAGGTATAAACTTGGAATGAGTACTTTTTTAGATAAACAGAACAATTGAATGTTTTTTCTGCTAAAGCTGAAAATTCTAAAACTTGTGGTGAAGCAATTAACAACGTAGCGTAATAATAGCATCCCAAGAAAAATAACGGGTATTTTCGTTTGTACGTATTGCGTCGTTCAGTTGGCCAGTCAAAAAGAAGACTCAAAAGGTAGCCATAGCCTGGAAAGGCGCCTACATTATTAAGGAGGGAGATCCCAAGAACCTCAAGAATTACAGAATTATCAGCCTACTCTCGGCTGCTTACAATGTGATTACCAAAGTTCTACTTGGCCGCGTAGGTGACTGCCTAGATTGCCAACAACCCAGAAAGCAGGCTCGGCTTAGGAAAGGATACTCAACGATGTATCACACTCATATCGTCAACCAGTGACATAAAAATCAACAGCGTACGCTAAACCCATTTACACGAAATTCATGCATATCGAGAAAGTTGTTGATTTGGTACTCACCGAAGCCGTTTTATAACCATTAAAAAACTAGGGAATAGAGCAGACCTGCATAAGACGTCTAAAAACATATATAAGGAATGCACGGGCAGGATAAGCCTCCACAAGCAAAGCGAAAATTTTCCGATCCGAAAGGGAGTGAGACAGAAAGATACCGTCTCTAGAAAACTATTCACAGCATGCTTGCAGGGGGTATTGAGAGGGCTTGACTGGGAAAACATAGGATTCATGATAAACGGAGAATACTTGAGCCATTTGAGGTTTGCGGACGACATAGTCTTGCTGAGTGAGACTGCAGAACACCTGCAAAGAGTGCTTGAGGAATTACAATCAGAAATCACGGCCTTGCAGGTAAAAATAAATATGAAGTAATGAGGAATGAGCAAGCAAAAAAAAGGTCCTCTTCAGCTTGGGAAACGAGGCGCTAGAAGAAGTTAAAGTGTACAACTAGCTTGGACGGATGGTTACTGCTGACCCCAACTACGAGGAAGAAATTCGGCACAGAACAGGTGTGGGTTGGGAAGCTCTTGGCAAGCACTCCCAAATAATGGAAAGAAAGCTACCTCTATCACTCGATAGAAAAGCCTACAGCCAGTGCGTACTGCCTGTGATGACATACGGAGGGTAAACTTGGCACCTTAAAAATCGATTCGGGCTGGCCAGGTAGTGATACGAACCTACAACCAGTGGACAATTGGGGTAACTGAATGGATACCAAGAAATGGTCATAGAAGAAGGGGAAGGCCGACAACACGGATGGAGGGATGAAATAGAGAACTTTCATGGTAAGCTGTGGACTCGAGCAGCGCTGGACAGAGGCGGTTGGATGTAAGTGGGAGAAACCTTCGTCCTGCTGTGAGCCTCAGTAGTGTGATGATGCTGATGATTTTGATTATGATGATGATTGTGATTATGATTATGATGATGTATTGTTGTGACGAAAGTTTTTAAATAGAGTAAATACGCGGGAACTTGAAAACAGAAAATTAAGGCATTTCTATCGGCACCTTGAAAACACTAGCGCTAGGACACTACTGACAATCAAGTACCGCGCCTACTTTGTTCTGTGATCTGTGATAAAAAAAAAGATGTACCCTACTTTACTCTGCCGTTAAGGGATGCGAGTAGGCGAAAACAGAGGTACGGTACAGTTTTCCCATGTCAGCGGTGTACAGATCACAACCACGCAAGTTTCTGTTGCGTCCGTAGAAAAAACATCCGAGCCTACAACCAGGAAAAAAAACTTGGAATGCTGGAAGCATCATTGTTTTTCAGTATCAGCGTCCTTCAGTAACAACTTGCAAAGGACAAAATTAGGATCAGAAATTCGGTCAAGTGGGTATTAAAAATCCACTTTCCAGCTGTTGATGCCGGAAAGTATCACCCAAGCAGGTTGTGCAAAAAATAAATGTTTGTAAATATAAATGAAGTTACCGCCCAATTATGAGATAGGCACGTTTATTACGAGTTACACTAGAGTAAAACTTCGCCGAAATTAGTAAAACGGAACATCAATAGTTGGTTGAAAGGGTTCTGTGTAACCATCAGTCCCTGTTGACGTGACTTTTAGGTGCGAGTACCTTAGGACCGCACAATGTCCGCCCGCGTCCGTGCGCATAGCATTTACAATAGCAAAAAATCACACACACACCGGCAAAATTGGAGCCTGTGTCTGGTAGACTAGGCGGAGTTAGTATCAGTCGTCTTACCCATCGGGCTACAAACGCTAGTTAGTACCCGAGAGTAAAACGGTTTACTTCCTCGCCTGTAAGGAGGCGGAGTATCTTAGCACCTCCCAAAGTCCGTCCGCGTCCATCCGTACGCACACCACCGTCAAGCGAAAATCAAGCGAAGTTTGAATCGAGCCGTGAGTTGCAGTATCATTTAGGGAATAATCAAGGTGCGACTCACGGCTGGAATCGACTGACGGTCGGGCGCAAATCGGATGTCACTCGGGGCGCACCTTGGATGTCATTTAGAGTCCCCGTACTCTGCACTCTCGCCATTATCCACGGAGTGGAGATGCTGCCATTTTTCCCATTGACGCTGAATCAACATGATTGGAACCACAACAGACTACTATGAATAATTGCATCTTGATTCGTTTTGACGTGACCTTCATCTGCTCACCCTGAGCGAAGAATTCTAACGTTATTGCAAGTGGTGGAGTTCATCCAGACTTAGTGCAAACATGCAGCAGACAGCCACTTCCCAAGCTTTAGAGGTGATACGCGCTGCGGGAAGTCAGCCTATACACCTCCAAGTCAAGTTGTTGTTGTTTTTTTTTTTGGTGGGGGGGGGGGGGGGGGGCTTGTAAAACTGGAACTTCGTCGTATGAAGCACCTACCGCATGAGTTGACAAATAGTTACGTATAGTCGCTAAACCAACACACCCAAGATTGGCAAGGTATGCAATATACACTTTCAGGCACCGAGGTTACAGGTGCCCTCCGGCTGTTGTCAATTTCCCGTTGCCGAGTAATCGATGCGGTCCGCTGAGCTGCTTACATGCACGGCGCACGCGGGGGAGCAAACTCAGTTAGTTCGTTCGGCTGTGCTGACTAGGTGAGTGAGCAGCGCCTACCGTCAGCGCTGCCGCTACTGACTGCCGGCTCTGCCGCCGGTGGGAGACACACGCGGCTGCGGCCCAATCCCGCTGAGGATCGCAAAAGTCGGCCGCCATTTATCCACATTACCGCCCGGGCCTTTCACTCATCCAAGCCGTGCTTTGGCAGGCTGAGTGTCTGTTTCGCGGCCGGAATACGATTTTTCTTTTCCATAGGTGAGGCAACGGAAAGTTCGCCTTCCGTTTCTCTGGAAACGGTGAGAGCTAGAATTGGGCAAAAAATATTACGCTATTTTTATGGCGGGTAACGCAAGTAGACAATATAAATAGAATGCACATCACGTTTACGATTGCGAAACCGCGTCGAAATGATGTGGACGTGACAGCAAATAATTTTCCTGATACACCAACTTCCCATTCGTACGGTCATGCTAAGAAAAAGAATGAAATAAAGAGTTCATGAAGCACAAAGCACGAGAGAGCAATGCGACGAACCACCAGAGGCGCCACAAAGGAGGAGAAAGAATAGTGGGACAGTGAGGAGGCATTCGTGGAGACGTCCGCCGATCAGAACGAAAGTTAACGAGTAAGGGAAAGAACGCAGAGATAGAAACGTCCTGATCTGAAAACAGAGGAAACCATGCGTGACTGAGTACGTGGCATTAATCCAAGATCATTCAAGGGGTTTTTTAATGGTACTTCCATTGGAGCGTGCTCGCCTTGTGTTGGAACGGCTCTTGAACAGCTGTATAGCGACACGCTATGACCGATGTGTTCGTAATTTTCAAGCTTTGTTATTAAAGAACAACCGTTCGCTTCTATGGACACCATTAATTCCCTCCCTCCAGCTACCTTTTTCGACTACATACGACACCACCCAATCTACTCTTGCCTAAATATGTTCATTCATTCATTCATTCATTCATTCATTCATTCATTCATTCATTCATTCATTCATTCATTCATTCATTCATTCATTCATTCATTCATTCATTCATTCATTCATTTCAGCTTGTCCAAAATAAATTAACCATGCCGCATATATGCAAATGCGTGTTACAAAATTATTGAGATGCCGAAAGCAGGGATGCAAAACTTATGAATATCCAGCAGTCTTTCTAATTTTTACGTACCCAAGCGGGTATGTTAGCGCAGAGAAGAAAAAAATATATAAGGCGATTTTGTGGTTTCTAACAGACTGTTTCGGATATGCAGAATTTATTTGCCTAAGAATAATTTTAAGCAAAATATCCAAATGATAGTATCCAAATGACAGCTTCATGAAGCCTTTACTACATGGGCCCGGGTACTAGCCAGTTGGCTAAGGCCCCAGATAGTAAAATTGTACTGCATGCAAAGAGTGAAACAATCTTTCTTTCTGTCTTCTCTTCTCTACTTATTTTTCTGCTCTCCAAACCATCTTGCCGGCGTAGGAGTAGCAAAGATGCACGCAACTTGCAAACATATCTTTTCTGAGGATATTGTAGTGTGGTACAGTTTATTTTAAGAAATCATGTTAAGATACGGCGGTGTTCTTTACTTTGGGATGCCACATATCATTTATATTAGGAGCTTGTGTTGTATAATTGTAACTATTTATGCTACATACTGTTGTACGGAGTTAAGCTTGTGTTGCTAAGGTCAACTGTGCGCTGGCCTTCAACGGGTAGGTTTTTGGCGCATTTGATCAAATTGGCACTCACTGGTACCCCTGAGATAGAGGTGATCATAAGTTATTAGAACACCGTATTAGTCCTGGGGAGGGAGCTTTTATCATATGGTCTCTATCTATAAGACGTAAAGCGATTCAGTGGTCTGTGCGCACTAATTTCTGAGGTAGAACAAACGAGCCGATCGCCGTTGATATCTTTCTAACAAACACCTACATTTTCGCCGCTCCTTATGCAGTTCAAGTTTATTCAACATGCCTCAATTCTTCTGAGTGCTCGGTTTCTCATTTAACTGCTGATAAAATCGGGGTACACAATTAGGAATATTTTTACAAATAATCATACTGTATAGAAATTTTGAAGTGGCGATATATGTCACACATTTTGACTGATTCTGAGGCAATATATATCAGATAACAGATACATCACAGTGCTTCCAGCCAGCTTACTTACCCTAGTGCGGATTTAAACCAGCTTAGCTTCAGAGCTTGCACTAAATATGCGACTGCGGTGGCCTGTAATACTTATATTAACGCTTTTATGTTATGCCGTGCCTAATAAATCATTACAATGCACGTGGACCCGACCCCACACCCGCCCCATATCTCTAACTTTCTTTTGTCAGGAATTGGTGGCACTGAATTTTTGGAAGTGGAGTACCAAGTAATTTCTAGCGTACTTGAATATATTACGCTAGTTACCACCGGCCTCTTCGCGCGAAATGCAACAGGTCATTCCCGTCTGATAAGTCAGTTTTTCTCGTAACCTTTTGACCCCTAATATATCCCCCGTCTTGTTCACGTAACCTGTAGGGACATTCTTTTTGTGCACTTTCATTTCGCACTTCTTAATGTTGACAGAAATATTTTGTGCCCTATATTTGCTGTATTTTTCGCCATCTCCTTTCAGAGTCATCCACATATCCTTCTAGAACATGTTAAATTCGTTTTTCACCTGGCTGAGTCAAGACGTAATGAAGGCTGATCGCTATTATCCTTTTTATCGTTCTACAGGAATGTCACGCTGAGACTATTGTTATGATCAAGCCAAATAAACAATTTATCCGTGTGCACCCAACCGAAAAAAATACCAGGTTCGGTTATGGCTCGGGTTCGGGAAAAATAATTTCGTTCCGATTCAGTTCCGGTTCTACTAAACTACACACTGAACCGGTTCGCAAACCCTTTCGGAAGCCTGAACCGGTTGGCGAATCGTTTCGTAAAGAATAATGATAACTGGGGAAAAAATTAAGTTTGTAGTACAACGCGACCGGGATGAAAACAATGCAAGTTTGATTCATTCAAAAGATGGCTTTGTCGAAATATCAATGATGTCGATCTTAATCTAGTATTTTAAACTTGATATCTAGTAATTAGGGTAGATAATGAAGAAAATAAATGAAGTTATTTCTGTTCACAAGGAACTTTATTTCCCAGTAGTTATGACATCACAGGGATAAATTTATGCGATTTGCTGCCGCCTCGCAAAGCCGCAGTTCTGCGATTTGGTAGGTTTGTGAGATTTGCGAGATTTGTAAGATTAGTAGGTTTGTGAGATCTCACGAACGTAGCTATGCGCAGCTAGGTTTGTGAGATTTATTAGTGCATCCAGTCTTGTTTTTCCGTACCTCTTAATTGCTGGATGAAGTTAAATGCCCGGCAAATCATTTTTTCGCATTACGTCGCCGCTGACGTTGGGTACAGTGAAACTGGAAGGTTTTTCAGTACTTATTATCGTCTTTGGTAAAAAAACGTTCTTCACGGCCGGAATAGCAGAGAGCGAGTTACCAAGGTCTATGACTTTCAAATAAAACAAGGTCGCGGTTTGTTTTGCTTTAATGGTGGCATCGAAGTTTCATGCCGGCATTCAATCGACGTAGCCGAGGAATCGTGCTGATGACGAACTTAGGCGACTTTGGCATGGAACTGCCTTTCCCGCCCAGTGAAATTCCCGGCCAGTAATCTACAAAAACGGTACAGATAGTTTGATAGTCGCCTACAAGAAGTGAACATCTTTGCCACCCCCTCTTTTATGCACTGATCCTACAGAGTCGGACTCACTTTTGTTCAGGGTTGAATTGGGCTTTATAAGAGACGAGTTCACGCTATTGACGGCAATACCTGTTTTTACTACTTTGGAGGGGCAAGATGAATAACTATACAGGGGCTTGTTTGACCTTGGAGCCTACAACGAGAAGGCGTGGTTGTTCTGGAAAATCAGCGACAAGTTCAAAAACTGAATGACCCCCTCTTGGGGAACCTCACTTGTAAACGCCACACCATGACTATTTTCCTAAAATACCCTCAAAACACTATTCAAATGTTGCTGAAAGGTAGATGCCCGGACTGGTCAGAGGTAGTGTTGAACGTAACTAAAAGCCTTCAAAACTAGGCCTTCCAGTTTGAGCAGCTCCTCAAAAAATATTCCTAAGTACAGGAGCCACACAAGAACCAAAACAAACACCGGACCTTTGATTTAAAACCTTGTTTCCCAAAGAAACTAGGACGGACATCAAATGAAAGCAATTGCGAGTATTATCGTTCAAAGATCCTTTTCTTGTGACTGGCTCCCAGCAAGCAGTGGGATATTTGTCTTCAGAAAAACCTAGCGAATGCTCTGCGTTTCGTACTTACGGGGTAAACCTGTTT
Organism: Haemaphysalis longicornis; assembly: GCF_048455015.1. Classification (NCBI taxonomy): domain Eukaryota; kingdom Metazoa; phylum Arthropoda; class Arachnida; order Ixodida; family Ixodidae; genus Haemaphysalis; species Haemaphysalis longicornis. Next base: position 111,254,423 of record NW_027526335.1, read on the forward strand.
TACTCTATTCACCATGGCAGTCTGATTACATGTGTTAAACAGTGTATTACGGATCACGATGACCAAGAGCAGTTTCTTAACAGTTGCGGCATGTCTTTTGGGAGCTTTCTGGAAAGTCTAAACTTGTTTTGAAGTCCACCCTAGAAGGTTTACACTGAAATGTAGGGTGTTTGTATTGATACTACAGTCAAACCCGGCTATAACGAACCCGGTTAGAGCGAATTATGCTATATCTCGAACAAAAATAAATCAGTTACGGAAATACATGCGAAACTTATTTCTTAACACGAACTTCACATCTGCTATATCGAATTTGGCGTGCCTAGAACGGCCGTCAAAATGCATGGTCTCGGAGAGGCGATTGAAATGTTGATTGCCCGCGACCACTGAGCACAGGCCGCGATTGAGACATTGCGCCTCGTATGAAGTGACATGATGCCCGACACTTTCCGTAACTGTTTCCGACAAGCGGAACTCACGACGGAACCCACCCAGTCAGTGAGTCCGGACCAAGACGGCCAAAAGGAGTGTCCGAAGATATTCTCAGTGTTACGATGACGTTACCGTCACTGTAAGCCCCTCGGACGCGGGCACCGTCATCAGCATCGTCGAAATGCTGATGAAAAGCACCGACGTGGCAGAGGATGTCGCGAGTGAAAGCCTTCCGACGCGTAATGAGATGCTTTCGACAGTCGATGGCCTCCGCCAATATTTCTTCGATATTGAAGGACATGGTCTGGAACTCGTGTGCAAACAGTGTCTCGTGTAAACACTGCTGTGCCAATCGACGCTGCCAAAACGAAAGAAAAACAAAAATCGCCGCTTTTTTTAAGTAGGCAGTTCAGGCGTTAAAGCGGAAAGTAGCTTTATTATTTGCAAAAAATCGATTGTTTTGTGTAGGGTAATGGCATACTTTATTTTGTTCGTTTATGCATGCGGGGATGGCAAGGGGATTCCCGCGTACTGCGATCTTGTAATAATACACGCGTTATTGGCGGGTTCGGATATATCGAACTATTGGGTATATCGAACCAATCATGGCGCATATTGCAGTTCGTTATAACCGGGTTTGACTGTATTGCGCTCCCATGCTTAGCAATATTTTTTGAGCAGCCTGAACACTATCCTCAAGGAGAAACTGGAAGACCTAGTTTTAGAGGCTTTTAGGTACGTTGATGACCATCTCTTGCTTGCCGGATTGGAGCGGTTGGGCGCCGGACAGGAGCGGTTGGAGGTCAGTGGAAAAGGTCTTCAACCTGCAGAGGACATGAGTAGGACGACGACGACGACGACGACAACGACGACGACGACGACGACGACGATGATGATGATGATTATGATGTACGGACATGTACTTTTGAGCAACAGGTTAAGAGTGTTTTGAGGGTGTTTGAGGAAAATAGTCATAGTCTGGCGTTTAAAAGTGAGGTTCCCCAAGTGGAAGTCATTTAGTTTTTGGACTTGTCGTTTACGTTCCAGAATAAGCACGTCTACTGGATGTATGCCCCAAGGTCAAACCATCCCCTGTTGAGTTATTCGTCGTGCCACTCGAAAGCAGTAAAAACAGGTAATGCCGTCAATAGCCAGAACTCGTCTCTTACAGGCCCTTGTGTCCACATCATGGATACTAGCTTTGCGCGCCAGATAGATAGATAAAAACAAGCTCTTTTAAAGACGACTGTCTTTCTTGGGTTACTTACACGCACAAAATTTCGTCTTTCTGTCTGTATGTCTGAATTCAGGCACCCGGCCGAAGTGAAACTCAATCTCCGCAATAGTTTTCTATCATCACCATCATCATCATCATCACCAGCCTATCTACGCCCACTGCAGGCAAAGGCCTCTCCCATTATTCTCCAATTACCTCGGTCCTGTGCCAACTGTGACCAATTTATCCTAGCAAACTTCTTGATCTCATCTGCCCATCTAACTTTCTGCCGCCCTCTGCAACGCTTGCCTTCTCTAGGGATCCACTCTGTTACCCTTAATGACCAGCGGTTATCTTGCCTTCGCATTACATGCCCTGCCCACGTCCATTTCTCCTTCTTAATTTCTACTAATATGTCTTTAACACCCGTTTGCTCCCTGAGCCACTCCGCTCTCTTCTTGTCCCTTAATGTTACACCTCTCATTTTCCGCTCCATTGCCCGCTTAGTCGTTCTCAATTTAAGTTGAACCCTCTTAGTGAGCCTCCAAGTTTCTTCCCCGTAGGTGAGTACCGGTGAGATGCAGCTGTCATACACTTTCTGCTTCAGCGACAATGGTAGGCTGCTATTCATTATCTGAGAATGTCTGCCATGTGCACCCCACCCCATTCTGATCCTTCTAATTATCTCTGCCTCATGGTTGGGATCTGGGGTCACAACTTAGCCTAAGTAGATATATTCGCTTACCACTTCCCCTGCCTCGCCACCTATCTCAAACTGCTATGCTGTCCCGAGGTTATTGATCATTACTTTAGTTTTCTGCATATTAATTTTCAGGCCCGCGGTTCTACTCTGTTCGCCCAGTGCGGAAAGCATGCTTTGCAATTCGTCCCCCGAGTTACTTAGCAAGGCAACGTCATCAGCAAATCTGAGGTTACTGAGGTATTCTCCATTAACCCTTACTCCCACCTGTTCCCAATCCAATGTTCTGAATACTTCTTGTAAGCATGCTGTGAATAACATTGGAGAGATTGTGTCTCCTTGTCTGACACCCTTCCTTATAGGTATTTTACTGCTCTCCCTATGGAGGATGATGGTAGCTGTAGACCCATTGTAGATATCCTCTAGTATTCTTACATAATGCTCATCTACCCACTGGTTCCGTAATGCCTGAATCACTGCTAGGGTTTCGACCGAGTCAAACGCTTTCTCATAATCTATGAAGGCTATATATAGGGGTTCAGTATACTCAGCGCACTTCTCCATCACCTGATTGATCGTGTGAATATGGTCCATTGTTGAATAACGTTTACGGAACCCTGCTTGTTCTTTAGGTTGACTGAAATCTAAGGTTGCAGAGATTCGGTTAGCGATTACCTTGGTAAATACCTTGTAGACAACTGACAGTAAGCTGATCGGCCTGTAATTTTTCAAGTCCTTCATGTCGCCTTTCTTATGGATTAGGATGATGTTCGCGTTCTTCCAAGGTCCCGGTACCATTGCGGTCATTAGGCATTGCGTATACAGGTTTGCCAGTTTTTCAAGTACAATTTCTCCGCCATCCTTCAAGAGGTCTGCTGTTATCTGATCCTCACCAGGTGCTTTGCCCCCTTTCATTTTTTTCAAAGCCTTCCTTACTTCTTCGGTCGTTACTGGTGGGATGTCTATCTCCTCTGAACTACTGTCTCGTTCGGCAGTTTTCAATACCCACAGCCAAACCTAAACGCTTATTTCCGGGCGCAATGTTCATACTTGTCAACATTTATTTATTCAGGATACCTTACAGGCCCATGGAAGGGCATAGCGTAAGGGGGAGCACATAATTTGTAAAGGGGAACTACCGACAGAGAAACAAAAAAATGCCACAAGGCAAGAAAATAAACACAAGTAAGAAGTCAAAACACAGCAAATACAATGTTTGAAGAAGGAAAAACACAAGTCAAGAATGTGAACTGCAGTTAACAAAAATGGTATTATAGCTACTGCACGTAGGTATGTATACAATCAAAGGTACAGGAATTCATTAAAGACACAGCCAACATGCGCATTTCGGAGATAATGACTATCGCTAAAAGCCAGAAACATATAAAATAAAAGGTATACAAAAATTGCACAGTGAAAACATTACGGTGCGTAATGATCAGATAAATGGCGTCGAAAGGTTTCGTGGCATGAAACAGATGCTCGGTTCTTGTTGAACAAGAACCGAACATTACGCAAATTTGAGGCAGAAAATCAATTCATCTGTGATATTTGCAGTGTTCCTTTATTAAGAAATTCATAAACGCATGTCTTTTGCGACATCAAATGAGATACTACATGAACAGCAGAAAATCGTCGCCTGCTCTTGCCCACGCCAATGTAGCTCCTGGCAGAATTTTAACAAATCAAACGGTAACAGTAACGAAAGGTACCACTAGATAGGTTCCGCGTTCCGCTTGGAATGCACGTGGAGCTGGGAAACGTGGTTCTATACACATTATAGAAGGTTGCTTTGAATCACGCGCGTCTCCGCCGTATGGCAGCACTGGCATCGAGGCATTCGGCGTGGAGCAGTAGAACGCGGCTAACTTAAATTGACTAGCGGGAACCTCTACCTACTGTGTTATCTTGGGAAGAACCTGACATCACAGAAAGGGAATGGGAGGTGAGCGGGAAAGACAAGGGAGGCGTTTACATGGCAGGGGCGCCTGTCGACTATTGCCGTTCGTTGGCATTTACCACGAAAGGGGCAGGTATACGCGGCCATTTTTTATCATTCTCTTGTTTTTGCTGCCAGAAATGTTTCAACGAAGTTGAAGTATCAGAGAAGATCTGGAAATGTGAAGGAATCACGCAGTGTGTTGTTATTCTATATCTTCATACCATTTCGCATTCAGTAAAGAAACATAACAGACAAACGTTTTGATGATGGGGTATTCTCGGCGAACAATAACTTAGAAAGGCTTAGACCCAGTATTTACAATAAGCTGTTTAGAAAAGGGGATGCGCAAAGAAATGGAGACACCAGACTCAGTTTATCGATTGCCGATGCAATGACGTGTACTACACTTATTTTATTTGCAATAAAATGTAGAATGGGAAAATGGGGCGATGTGTCAAGCGCGCCTGCGTGAGCATTGAAACACCGTCAAGGGCACGGCTACGACACGTTTATGTCCCATTATAAAAGTGGCGGCTGCTATCCGCTGCTTAACTCTACCACTGTTTTAATGACCCACAAAGACAGGAAAACAGGGAGGTAGCTGAAGCATTCTTTATTAGAAAAAACAATTCTGAATATTGTATTAGTTGCAGTCCATATCTTTACTGGACTACAAAGTGGCTTATCCGGACAAATCTTATAGGTCTGTGGTTGTTCTGTGCTCACGTGATGTATGCGTCATAATTGGTATGTTCACACCCTCTCTTTTATATTTTTCACTGTGTAATAAACGTTTCTGTTGCTAGTCGGCGCTCCTGTTGTTGTCTTCTCCTGCTCATTCCTGTTTTTTTACGCTGTTTCACCACAATAAGAAACACTCACAATAATCGGTCATACCGGAGGCGACAATAAACGTTTTGAGTTACCACTTACTCACCGAAACAGCAGTCTGCAAATAGGCCGGGTGTAGTGTAATACGGCAACACCCTTGTATGTATGTAGAAATAGTAAGTCCCAACTATCATGCACGAAGATTTTTTAAAAAAGAGCGAGGGCGTTACTCGAAGAAAACGTAGTGCATATGTTTCCAGTGCAGTGGAGTAGTGGCCAGTAACTTTTTTTCGTACTGAGATTTGATTCCGTAATTTAAAATATCCAACTGAATAAGTGATGTCCCAATCAATAAAGTGTCATTCAGGCACGTAAACTGCGGTATTTTCAGCGACGTACCATTTGCGTTCTCATTTATTCTGCCTGATAAAAGAAATCCAGTGAAATATGTAAAATATCTTGTGACGGCGCTCCACCCGCATCATAAAGAAGCGCCTTCGAACAGTCTCTCTCTGAGTTAGCCAGGATGAATTAAAGAAAAGAAAGAAGAAATCGCAACACAGTTCGTGCCTTATCTTCACCTAGAGCCCCGCGAAACGTCATATTGCTGCTCCTTCAATGCCATTATCAAGGTGATGCTCTGTCTCTTCGGGCGTATGACCGGAGAAGCACTTGCTTCCCTCAGCTTAATGAGGGCACTGGTTTATGATGCGGTGGGAGCGGCGTCAAATGGTAATTTTCATATTTCGCGGTGTTTCTTTTGCAGTAAGAATAAAGGAGTGCGCATATTATTACTTCAATTAAACAAAAACCTAGTTATATGTCCCTCGTGGTCACGGACAGGTGCCTCAATGACACTTTATTGATTTGCACAGTATTTCCTGAGTTACATAATTATTTAAAAGCACAAATAAATCTGATTAAAAAAATGAATGGCATTACTCCACTATACAGGAAACATAAGGCACTAGGTTTTCATCGAGTAACGCCATTGCCCTTCGTTAAAATCTTAGTGCATCATTGTTGGGATACTCTGTATAACTAAACAAAATAGTATTTATATAAAAGAAAAAAATATTGGGTGAATTTATATCTGCGATTCGAACACGTATCCTTTGTAATATTTGCCATCCTGGGCTTCACGATTCCTTGTTGATTTACGTGCTGGTTGTTTGAGAGATTATACCCGAGCTGGTGCTAACGATATAAAACATCGGTTGCCTCATTTATGTTGATCGTCAAGTATTGTTGGTTGTTGTGTATATTCAATGAAACCAAAGTCACCCAAATAAACGTAAAACAGATGGTGGATTTAGGGAAGGGATATACTGATGACTCCCGGAAAGTTTCGCGGTGATAGGTTTTCCCACTATCATTTCAAATAAAAAGTAAAAACTTCAATTTACACCGGCGCCCGACCTGATGTGTAGTCTTGTTAACGTATTTTAACCTGCATTACAATTTATTGGTTAACGCTAGCGTGCACTGTCAATCCCGGTAGTTTAGGCAGCATCGGCAGCTTTGCAGCATATGAAAGGAATAATTTCCGAACATTGCCTACGAAGCGTGCCCAATTACATCAAGATCGAACAACAACAATTTTCGGGAGTACTTACCGCCGGTGAATTTCTTTGCGAGGTACGCATTTTTCGGCTTGGGAGAATTACTGGCCATAACCTGATGAGAATCGACACATAACGTTTCATGGATCCTTGCAGGGAACTAATTCTGCACAGCGAGTTGTGCCGACAGTACGCTCGCTTATATCCCTCGCATTTGTTTCACTGCAATATAACATATCGCGTTACTGAGAACAAATAAGATCACAACACTGTGATATCAGTGTGACGCAACAGGCTGAATAGCCTCACCTTCCGCCAAGTACCGGAAAAGTGGCTCAAGCATTCAAAGTTTGTTTGACCGTAAAATCTCAAGCTCTGTCCACCAAAGATTTCCTCGTCTAACAAGCATTTCTGACGTTGCTAACTTCGCAACTATTCGATGCAAAAAAAAGCTAGGCAGTTGCGAAGCTATTTTATCATTTCTGTTTTTTTTTTCAGCAAATGTGATTTGGTACTCGCTGTTGGCCTTTCGGCAAGCTAAACGTCTTCATCTTGACTAAACAGCTTTTTCATTGTTGTTGAACTGGTATAATTCAACAAAAATACCATTTCAAAACAATGAACTAGTCGGACAGCCCCACTGCTCTTGTGTGCTACACTATCCTAGGTGTAGAGTCAATGTTCCCTACAAAGAATCGTTTGTGAGCATTAATTATGCACTAAAAGCATCGCAACCTTTACATGTTACAAAAGACGTGTCACATGTCACAAAAGACAAAAGACTAAGGCAGTGCACGCATACCTAGTTGTCAAGTTTTAACAAAACCTGAAGCGCTGTGCTGCAGAACATGAAGCAAGTCAGCTTTACAACTTGGTATTATTATCAATTGCCACGTCCCTAAACTGCCAAAATGCTCGGTCTTTTCTTACTACCTTTTTACCGAATGTTTATTCTCCTCACCTGCCGAAAATCCAGATCTCTCCTCGCTTTCCTTTACGTCGTGTTTTCCGTAATGTTTCTTCTTTAGCCAGGCGTGACGGTGTTTCGCCCTCGCAAACAGTAGGCTTGACTGGGGCGATTTGTCAGGAAATGGCTACCATCCGTTCCTTGCTTCGTTAAGAAAAAAATGCCCCTGTTTACACTTGGTCTGTGGTAGGAAATACTACCCCGAACAAAGAAAAACGGTTTCCTTCGACCTGATGCCGGTATTTCTTGCGAGAAAAACAAGGAAGCTGACCCTGACTATCGTATCCGTCTGTTTCAGTAGCAGTGTTCTACAGGAGATAAGAGCTTAGGTAGGCTGGTCACGCGCGAAAAGTTTCCTTTCGCTTAGAGCGGAGAAAGACGGTACCCGGAGCGCTCATCGATTTCTGTCGCAAAGTTGTGTTATGGGAGATGGATTTGATGGCGGGAAAAAAATCACGTGTGAGGGAAACGGCACACAAAGCCAGTACGTGTGAGCGCTGGCCGAGCAAATACATGTGTCCTGTCCTGTGTCTGATAGAAGCTAAATGCATCAAAGGCAGCTCACACGCACGTTGATCAAAGGCGCGCGAAAGAGTTGCGGCCCTGTAAGTCGAATGAACGCTTTTTTTCCAGGGCTATCGGCAACACCAGCATGAGCTGCGCTTAAAGTCGTATTGGGACTGAAAATTTGTGCAGGGCATCAAAACGTACGTAGAACTTACCAGAAATTGAATAATCGGTAAGTGTTTTAGTTTCATTTTTTTCGGCCGGCTTGGTGAAGAGCAGTCCGACTCAAGATAGTGGGTTCCTTTTTTGTATAACATATATTGATAGGGCCTCCGGTGTAAAATGAACGCACCTTGCGTTTACGGGTATACTTGCACGACACCTCTAAGTTCTTCAACACACATAAAGAATATTCCGAACGCAGCATTTTTTTCTTTGATTGTTGGGTTTAACGCGCCGACGCAACGCAGGCGATGAGGCGCGCCGTAGTGTAGAGCTCCGGAATAATTTTGACCGCCTGGGGATCTTTAACGTGCGCCGAAATCTCGTACACACGGGCGTGTTTGCTTTTCACCTCCATCAGAAAAGCGGCCTCCGCGGCCGAAAATCGAACCCGCGACCTTGTAATCAGCAGCGCAACGCTTTAACCACTGAGCCACTTAATAATAAGCGACGGAGGGTCGCGTAATATTCTTGGCTTACAATAAGGAGGCTCACAATGTTGGCGGCTGACAATTTTTCCTTAGAAATTCTGAATGCACGTCCTGATAATAATTGCCGCGTCTGCATGATTCCTTGCTCTGCTTGTTTGTTACAACATTGTTAGTACTGTTAAAGGCGCCGAGAGCAATACAAAGTGCCTTCTTTGCCATATAAACTCGTTTCCCACAGACACTGATCCACGCACGGAATCGTCCACGAAGGTGATTTCCAAATCCCGAAAAAAACAACGGCCTGGCGTTCTAGACGACTGGCTGACTCGTACCGCAGGCGTTCCGAAAAAGCTATACACTTGTGTTGCCAACCGACACATTTATCGCCGAATTAATACTGAGTCCCTTGTTATACGGGCCTGCTGTGGGATATTGACATGGCAATAAGCTCGAAACATCAACCAGAAGACAGAATGCTATTATTTCTCAGCATTATGAAGATTTTCTACAAGAACTGCTACGAGTAACGCAAAGGCTAACAACGTAACTGTTCGGAAGGCCTGGTATTTCTTTGTTGCCGTTCCACAGACCGCGAATAATTGTTCCATAAACCCTTTTCAAGCGAGCGGCATGTTGAATGTGCGTTGCGTCTGCGCGTCACGTACACGCGTGGTTTCTGCCTGACGAAACCATTGCTCCGCGGTGCAATCGCAGCCTTTTTAAAGTACGCGTTCCAGGCGAACGGTGGACCGAATCAGTCCTTTGCGATCCGGGCGCTCTAAAGGCTCCTTTTGAGGCTTCCGCAGCTACCGAACACGGGCACGGATGCGCGCGCAGCTATTCAGAATGAATGGGGCTTACCACATCCCCACCAGCGCCGTGCACGTGTAACGGCACAGCGGTCTTCCGCGGGCAACCACCAAACTTTTCAATGGCCATATATGCACGAATGCTGGCCTCTAGAACAGTGTTCACACTTGCGAGAATTCCTTTTCCCGTTAAAACATGTGTCCCTAGCAAACTTCTTTGGGAAAGATTCGGACTGCACTAAAAATAAGTACCGAAACACACATGCGCACGAGCTAGCAAGCGCAGAAAATGGGTAAAAAAACTCCGAGGGCCCGTAATCATATCTCACGAGTTCTTGAAAGCATTAAAGGGACGCTAAATAGTTAAGTCTGAAAGTTGGGCTAGTTGGTGCTGACTTGAAACATTAAAGCTGTTCGGTTGAAGTCAATCGATTGTCCTGTTTTCTTCTCCCTAGGTCCCTGTCTTTTTCTGGCTGGTAAAATGGTTCTAACGCTGAATAGTATGAAACTAATTTGGCCTATATCGGTAGATTAGAGTTGAGATAATAAATATACCACCCACAGCAGCAGTACTTCTTTATTAACGCAGAATGTTCCAAAAGCGTGGAAACAGGTACCACCGACCCGTGCATTTTTTTGCAAGAAGTTGTGACACCAGAAATTGTGAATGGTCAAACAGATCGGTGGAGATTGCGGAAGCGTTCTTTTGAAACATACACTGATATAAGTGTAAAAGAAATATGTAGGCAAGTTATTACTGATCATGTGCTTTTTAAAATAGAAAACCTTTAGCTAGCCTCTACTATAACTCATGTTGATTAAATTTCATTAAACCGTTTCACCGTGCGCACGAGCGGAGTAAAAACATGCATGCATGCGGCTGAACGCGACATCCTACTGTGCTTACTAAGCACTAGCACACATACATGAAAAACCAATGGCGAAAGCAAATATCCGCAAAATTTACTTGAAACGCAAAAGCCACCACCGAAGCGTGTATTTTCATCGCCTGTTCTAGGTGGTAGCACCTCTGGGCATTCCTCGAAAAGATTCGCTGTACTCATCACGTCCCCCCAACAATCAGCGTGCGCTTTGTGATCGACTTCATCTTACGCCGCCACAGCAAGATGGAGTTAAAAAGACATGTCTGATTAACAGCGACAAAAATGGAAGCCAATACAGGCTTTCAGGAATTGGGTGAAGATAGAGTAAAGTAGGGCTGAGCTCGGTCTGGTCTCCTTGTGACGTGCTCTGAAACGTGGTGAAATATTCAAAGGCAACCAACACAGAGAAGTACAACCGCTAATTACAGATTGATCACCAAACAATCCGTCATCGGTTGCAAAACAAAATCAGAAAGAGCTACGAAGCACCTGTTTTTAAGTTAGAAAAAAGTTCTCCAGCCTTCAGTGTCCCTGTAATGTTCAGTTGAACGCATATGACGCTTTGCTTTTGTCCCGACTTCCCACGGGCTTCCTCCTACTTCGCCTCGAGACGTTTTGCTTAGTGATCCTCTGCCAACGCGTTGCACCGCTGCTAGTTTTTGTCGCCATGTTTTTGGAGAATTGACTTTGATAGTGGGTTTTGTTGCCGGTCTCTGCACACACTCAGCTGCGTTCTTCCGCTCCCTTTTACTTCATGTAGCCCATACTAGCTTGAACGGCCAAATTTAGCTACTGCTGAGGTAAAGCGTGTGCTATGGTTCAAAGTAACGTGGTTTAAAAGCAGTTTTCCTGTTCGTGTCGCCGACGCCAACGCCAGCTTTTTCCCTCAACGGGCCACTTCACTGCTGTCTCATTAAACTTTTCTTCCATCGGTGACGACCACACTGCTTGTTATCAGGTCATAGCGAACAAAGCGTCCAGGAAACATCTTAAGACACACAGTTGTTTTTATGGGGTAGCTATTCAGGTTTTAAATTTGTTTTTCTTCTCAAACATGGTTTTCTTCATTTGAAAATGCGCATATATTCATAGTGCTTAAGGCGTATTTTTTTGAATGAGTAAGTGAGAGAAAATGAGTGACGACGAGGTAACGGGGATTACTTTTTGGTATCGACACCGTAAGAAAATTTCTATATCGGTTCTGAGGTAACATGAAGCAGTAACAAGTTGTTTTCATGTGAAGATAACAAACAACGTACTGGTTAGTTTTTTTCCCAGAAGCCATACAATGTTGTCTGTGACTTAGCTTCAGTTAAAATTTCAGTTCACAGGTATGGGCACAGGTCTTAGTAATGTTGCAAAGGAGAGAAAAGCGGTTCCGTCGGCTGTCTCAGAATATCAAAACTAAAATATAAGCAATGCTATCAGTAACTATATGTATAGAAATAACGGCGTACCCAACTTTATTAAAGTAGATCGGGTTTTTTGGAAAACGAGTACAAAAGGACGTGTCATTTGTGTTTATAATCTGTTTTAGACGAGGAAATAACATTCAGGGAAAAGTTAATGCTGCAACTGCAGGTTGTTGCCTCCAAAACGGCTCTTCCCAAATAAAAAGGAAAGATATCTCATAATGCTGAGTTTGCTCCGAACGGATCCATGGCGTTTACGTGTTAAAGCTTTAGGTCTGCTGGGGAAACAGCATATTTCCAGAATAGTACAAATTAGAAATACAATTTTTCCCTGTGATCACAAGCATGCTTTAGTTTGAGGTGTAAAATGCTACTAAACACATCTTTTGTTGTAATTTAAGTAAGCCTTGCAACCTCAGATTGAGAGGTTTGCCTTAACATAGCCGCAGGCATATACTAGAATGTAAGGTTTCTTCGTTGCTGGTCGAGTGATTGTTTTTCCGTAGAATTAAGCTCGTTATTTGCGACCCGGTATTACCAGAGGGTATTCGGTGAAAGTTTTGAAACTTGCGCTCAACAGTAACGAAATGCAACAGAGGACATAATACATCTTTCCAAATGGTGATTCGTGTGTTTCCAAACTTTAAATAAATCGCGGAATGCAGAAGTCGCTTTTTTTGCCTTCAGAAACTCGTTGTCGTTTGAAGCCAGTTCATTAGTTTAGTTCCTATGACTCGCTTTTGGGCCCGTATTCATTATGTTGTGCTTACTGAGCGTTAATGCCGCTCAGAAACAGATGGCGTTCTGTTCCTTGCACCCCTTAGGGCTGTTTACAAGGAAGGCGCGCAGCATAATGCAGAGATGGATGATTTCGATATGCAGACGGATCGTGAAATGCCGCTGAGAAAATATATGTTAGAAACAGTCGGTTTTATTTACCTGACTCAAACTCAAACTGCATGTACGGGCTGATTGATTTGAAGTGAAAAATGATTTTCAGTATTTTATGTCGGAAATACAGGTACTTCGATATACTTGCAACAGGGCTACAATGAGACCTTAAAGGCGCCTCTTTGCAACTAGAGCCCAAGTATATTTATTTATTTACTTATTTATTTATTTATTTATTTATTTATTTATTTACTTATTTATTTATTTATTTATTTATTTACACACATCACCCATTGGGCATTATAGTAGGAGGGACAAATAATCGATATAAAAAACAAGATTGCTAGTTGAGATGAAATATAAAAAGAATTCAATGTACAAAAGGCTTCGCTTAGAACAAAATCGCATTTAATGTACACACGGACGGAGAAAGTACCTCCCGTATTGAACACCTGTTTTAGTGCAGGTACCTCGATCCTTCGGCTGCGTATACGCACACGTTATTGCTTGGTCGGAAGGCTATACATTTTTTTAGCTATCCAAACCACGGCCAGGGGTGGGCCTGATACCTAAAGTGACCACAGTTATGGTTGCCCAACACCCTTAGGAAACATGAAAACAACTGTATTCAACCGTAAAATACCACATTTCCCACGCTCACTCGCACCTCAATCTCGGCAAGAATTTCTTCAACATTTAATCAGCTAGACGAAGTTGATTGATTGTCCTTTGGTGCCTAGTAGAAAAAAAATATCTCCAATCCACGCTGTGAAAATGGTTGGAAAGCAAAGCTTCAAACGACACCCACAACAATTGCCGATGCGACATGGCTTGAATTCACACACGTGGCTCTACAGAGAGCGAAACCAGAGATTCTGCTCGCTGTTACCTGAAATTCACGGGGGCGGCATCCCGAACGCAGCACCAGCGTGAGCCACGGCTGGGCTAGAGCGGCGGACGCCGCCGCTCTAGCCCGGCCGTGCCTGGGGCGAAAGAAAACAGACAGGGGCGTCTTTCGAAGGGATCGACAGCGGAACCGAGCCATCCTGGTGTGCTAGCTTGGTGCTACACCACCGCTCGACACAAGTGCAGACACCGAAGAATTCGGCATGGGAGCTTATTGTTTCCCATTTATGGCAATCTAAACTAGATTACTAAGTTTGAGAATTGTGAGAAAGCTGAGGGTACTTTTAAATTCGCTTTTTATTAGACCCGATTGCTACTTTCGCCCTTTGTAATACGACGTAAAACACAACGGAATTGGTATTCACCAATTTAGAAATCGGAGTCCCATTCGTGGAGAGGAGTGCGCAAAAGGTGTGGCTCTCTAGCGGGCAGATATGTGTATCTGGTTTGTACATTTTGTTTTCCCGCCCTGAAAACCAACATTTAAGGGATTCTTGCCGTACGACCACTTAATACCGTCGGGTCCGGGTTACGCTGGAGGTTCTGTCGAACAAGTTAGTCAAGCCGTGCGAAGGCAACGCATAATGGACGTGAAGCTGTACCAAAACAACTGTCGCTAAAGCAGACGACAAAGCTATACCGCCGACGACGCCGCCGGCGAGCAGGGACTTCTGCGCGTGAAACGCTGGGTAAATTCGCCGCGCCATGTGTAGTCCGCTGTGTGGGTGAAACCCTCCGCCTCTACTCCCTCTTCGCCCCGCTTCCGCCTCCTCCACGTTGAGAGTTTGTTGTCCCGCACGCCATGAAAGATTGGTTGGCTGGTAGAGCTAGAAAGCTTTGCTTGTCGTTATTATATGTGCCGCCATGGCATTCTGATGCATTAGAAGAAATAGCCAAGTTTTCATTTCCAAACAGCTTTGCATGGCAGCGGTGATTTTGATTCCGACTTATCGAAGTCTTCACAGTCTAGTTGAATGCATTGTTTGGTTTTTCGATTTCCTTTACTTCGCTCCTTAAGCGTTCCCCATTTACCCGGGAGAATAGTGTTCTTCCGATGTGCTGATTAAGTGCCGTTGAATTTGGATTTCCCGCGTTGTAGCTAGCAGCACTTAAAGGGGCCCTGAAAGGCGTTTTGAGCACACTAAATGAAGTAGCGCAATCGTTAGATTGGGTCGTCAAGGTTATCTGGGCAAAGTATTACTCTTTTACGCGCAGCGGAAAGCTCACACTTTTGTTGCAAAGTTTGTCGCTTTTTTCTCACCCTTTCCTTCGTGTTTTTGGACGCCGCCATCTCCACATGTCTACATCATCAATTCCCAGATGTTCGTCATGAGCTAGACATCCTGCTATTGGGCGGCTTTTTCACGCACTTCCGGCAAAGAGATGAGTCGTCTGCTCAGCGTCGGCTCGCCGGCTGATCTGCCAGCGGAGTGTCGGAGTGCTTGGACATTTTACGACAAACGAAACAAGTGTAAACAAACGCTTAACCGTTCGTATTGAATGCAACACTGCCATAACACGACATGGATATTCTCTTACCTGAGTACGTTTCATAAAGAAAGCGTTGAAGCCCCGTGGCACTTCTTTCGTGCAATCGCAGAGAACGCCCTTAGCCGAATGCCCGGGTTTGACGGATACATTTTATTCCACTTCAAAACAATCTAGAGATGCGTTGCAAGTTGCATGCGTCACAACATGCGTTGCAAGTCTGAACCGCGATTGACAGACGATGGTTTGCCTCCTCCTGCCCGTCGTAAATTCGGTACTCACCTCGCGCGCGGTTGCCTGGACGAACAGCAAGTCACTTAACTCTGGCGCGCAAGCCGAGATTGCTTTTAGCCACGCACACTGCACATACCCCATGCGAGGTTGAGTCGTACGTCGCTTGAGAAAGATAATCCAGACCATGGGAAGCACTATCCACCCGCAGAAGCACAACGTCGCATTTCATCGCGAAACAAAGGCGTCCACAACACACACACCATCGCCTCCTGTAATGCCAAACGCATCTCACACTTCCCAATGGGAGTGAGTGGTAAGCCTGCACTGCCCACATGTCGCGATGTGGGGCCCCGAGCTGAACCGGGATCACGCAACCGTAACTGACTTCTGGGGCGGTTTGTGCCCTGTTGCCAAGGCAACCGATGTTTGATATTGTCAAAGAAATGGCGCTCGCTCCAGCGCCAGAAAGCTCAGAGCCGCGCCGGAGCATGTTTTGCCATAGTTGCCGCTCTCCACCACGCGTCGTCCCAAGCTGAACTGGTCACATGATTGAAGCGTTTTGTGCACGGGTTCTGTATCGCTTTAAAATGTCTTTTTCACATGCCGCCGCCAGCAATTACCACCGCCGCAAAAGAAGACCCGGCACCAGCGGGGCCACATCTGATACGGCGCTTTTTGGATAAACAGTGGGCGGTGCACGAGGGGCATGAGGGGCCGAGCGCACGATCCCCCCCGAGCGGCTGCGAGTTCGCCGCCGATTAAAAGTCACGTGCTGCCCTGCAGCAGCGCACACCGCGAAAGGGCAAGACCAGGCCGCCGCACACATGCGGCCAGATTTTTCGTTCGCTTTTCCAGCCTTGAGCGGAGTGAGGGATTCAAGGTGTCAACAAAGCTTTCCCGTAGCAGACGGCAGTATGAGCAGCGCGATAGCGGGAGTAGGTCACCGCCGAGGAGCGCAGCATCACGGGAGGGAAGGCTTCCGCGCCGTCAACAGCGGAGAGTAAGTTGAAAGGAGGAGGAAACGCGGCGCGACGATAATGCGCGATTTTTTATTTACAATTTCTCAGCTAATACTCATCGCTTTAACAAAATTCTTGCGAGAGGAGATTCCTGTTACTTTGTCTTATTTGGTTACATGTACATCCATGCATCGGCGGAAGGTATTTCAGGACCCCTTTAAGGATTTCAGGGGTGTCGGTGGGGATGCTACTTATTTTCTTATGTTTCTAATAATCATATTGACGAGTTCTCATTTGCTAACAGTAAAATCTTGCAAATGTATTAACAACCGAACAGATAACATCATTCCTGTTTTTCCGGCTCAGAAGGAAGAAATCGTGTTCATGGCCTAAGATAGGCTGTCCGATCCTGGGCAGAAGATTGCAGGTTGATGTCCCTCCGTCTCCGGTTTTGAATTTGTTTCTTTCTTGAACACCTTTACGTTTATGTTTATGTGGAAAATTCGCGTGTATCCCGTGCGTCAAAACAAAAAGTTTGCGTTCATATATCACTGCTCTTGCACTCTTATTAGTTGCTACCCGTCGGCTACCATTTGTAGACAAGTCTCCTTTGTTGTTTCGAAGTTGTCATAAACTCGGTCGCTGGACTATGGTTTTCTCTGTTAATCTCACCAGGAATATATTGTTGGTTTGTGGAAAATGTAGTTAAGGAAGACAAGTAAACAGACAAAAAAGAATACCACTACAAAGAATGAAGTATGATAAAAAAAACTATAAATGAATGAGCGACTTCACTGCGAAACAACACGCCGTAAACCTTTCTAAACACGCTTCGCGTGGTCCAAGATTCATTAAAAATTCGCATAACTTTCTTGTTCTGCTGCTTGTCCTGTAGTTACCGCGACACCAGCACTTCTGTCCTATGACATGCGCAAAAGAGTTTGCATACAAACGAGCAGGTATGCTTCGATGTTCCAGCATCTGTGCGTGGCGTAAAATGGAGCATTGGATTTGCTAATGCATGACGACAATAACAGCGCTTTAACGGGACGCAAGAAATATTGACGGACAAGGCGCTGACTAGCAACAACAAGGTTTATTTCATCCCAACGAAATATATACCCTCGGAGAAGGAAACGCAGAGAGAAGGAACAGATAAAGATAAAGAGATTGTGAAGAACTCATAAGCACAAACATAGGCACGCGCAAGGAAAGTTGTCATCGGTCACGATAATCATGCTCCTTTTGTAGCAAAACAATAGATGGCTTGCTGACGTTTGAATCCTTTCGCGTGTGGATGACGTGCCTATGTTTGTGCTTATGAGTTCTTCTCAGTCTTTTTATCTTTATCTGTTCCTTCTCTCTGCGTTTACTTCTCCGAGGGTATATATTTCGTTGCGATGAGATAAACCTTCTTGTTGCTAGTCAGCGCCTTGTCTGTCAATCTTTCTTGCGTCCCGTTAAAGCGCTGTTATTGTCGTCAAGTATGTACCAACAACCCCGCACTACCGCGCTTTTTCTGCTAATACATCTCATAAGAAATCACTACAATTGTTGGGTACCAAGTGCGTCAAGAATATAACGCAATCAAATGATAGAACCAGTTAAACTAGGGAATAATTTTGATAAAGAATACTGTTCTCTGCCCTTAAAATCAGGAGCAATCCAGTGTGGTCCAACTAGAACGTACTTCCAGAGTAGCCCATACGGTCATTCATGAATAATGAATAGACTGACGCCATTAAGAGGTGTGTGAGCAAATAGTTATATTTTAACAAATACAAACACTGAGCTACCTCAGACCGTAATTTCAACAAATAAAATTTTCACATTGCGCAATAATTTGGTAAATATAATGGGTGAGTTTCATTCCTTGTATTCATCTCTATCAGCCAAACAGTCTGCGTTGCTGGGCCCGGGCCAGCGTCTCTGTAGTGAGCAGCCCAGCAGCTTAGGTTATACACGCCTGAGATTCCTCTTGTCAAATACGACTTTACCTGGGCTTGTCTATAGTGCAAGTGTGGTACGCGTACGAAGATAGTATGGCTTCGGCCCGGCATTGATAGGGTTTTGTAAAAAACATATTCTTGAAATGATATCCAAGCAGACAATTTAGCAAACGAAAACCCCACTCCCCCCGGGGGGCATCTGTTTCCCGCGGCAACCTAAAACTTTCCTCAGCTTGTTGTACTCTTTCAGAATGAAGAACACACAAGTGGGTTCAGTTTACAAAGGACGTCACCGAAACATGAAGTATAGCATGAAGGAGAAAAGGATTGTTTCCACCAGCAACTGTACAAGCTCCCCCCCAAAACGTGCAAGACGAGATGTCTCCCTTGCTGGGGAGCAAAGTCGGCTCGTTGTTAGGAGGCCGCTGCGCGCCTCTGAAAAGGCGGTTTTGTCCATAGCGCTTGAAAGTTCGCACTCACTCTATGCCTGGCACGGAAAAGTTCAAAGCTGTACGTGTGGCTTTCTACACCGCGGTCCTCAAGAGGGATGCTCAGTATAAGAGGATTTGTTCATCGCGTGAGTTGTTTCGTTGCTGAAAGAGCTGGAGTAGCTCTTGCTGGCATAACAAGGTTTGCGGCCGTCGCTCAAGAATGTCGTGCGTTTTCTTTCCATGCATAATAAGGTTCCACAGTGTCGTGGTACCAGTGCTAATTTAAGCACTGTTTTACAGCCACGATGTTGTAAGGGGATAAGATATGCCTGATAATGCGCATGGTTTTGTCGTGCTTTACGCAGGCTTTAGGTGTAAAACGTTGTAACAAAAACACTACAGCTCAAACAAGCTAGAAAACGTCTCAAGTCGGATGGGAACGTCTGCCGGTTTGACTGGAGTGATACTGCAAGTTGTGGAAACAACCTTTCCTTTAGTAAGGTGCCTCTAACAAAATCTTTAGGGGACATTTAATGCTACTCAATATTTTAATCTCGAGGTTTTCGGAAAGGTAGTTTTTACGGCATGAGATCGTCTCGTCCCGTATCAGCCCTACTGATTATGTGTGTAGGAAACTAATAAGTAGGTACAGTGCGAAGCACATGTATATATTTATCTGTAATTTACCAATTGAATATACAAGCATCGGGCGAGAAGCAGAGGGAAAGTGGAAGCTAAAACCTAGAATAAAAAGTTAAATATTGGCAGAACTAATTTCCCTAAAGAATGTTAGTAGTTAAGGGTTCAAAACACAGCAGACGCAGTCCTAAGTTTAAGGCTTTCCAACACATTGTGCTCATAATAAATAACAGAGCCGCCATTTTCTTCAGAAGAACTGCGGCTCTATTAAAAGCATTGCTTTTTATGTTATAAATGGTTTTTGAAAAGTACGGAAGTGTTAGCAGTAGGGGGATGAAGTACGTTGCAGAATACTAGCCTCATTGTATAAGGAAAGACAATGTCGAGCATTGTCATCCTCAAGTGGACTTCAGAGAAGGTAGAGTGCAGCGCACACCGAAATGATACCAGCGGCATGCTTTCAGCATGCCACTGACCTGCTCCTCTTGTGCACGTCATCGCCGAACGGTATTTTTGGTGCGCAAAGCCACAGATATGACACTTGTAGACATTACTAAAGCAAGCTGAAAAGAAAAGATAAAATAGGGATAGCGCAATTATTACGCAAACACAGAACACAACCACGTGAAAGGGCAATGGAATGCTATCGTAATGCTCTATATAGCGGGCGTAAGAACAAAGGGCATGCCGATAAAAACAAAAAAATAAAAAAATAAAAGGACACAGCCTGTACGTAGTAGGCACTTTTCGGTGGCATTTCTGCCGTACTTACTTTCCTCGGAGCGACTATGTCAGTGAATTAGAGGCAAGGTTACAACCCAAAAATAACATGTGTACAGTCAACGTTTAACCATTTGAAAGATGACTATTTGCGACAAAACTAAAAATCTGACAGCCCGTTAGCGGCTTTTTGGGTCTTAATGCACTGAGAAAGTCGATTCAGCAGAGCACATTTTCAGGGCAAAATACGAACAAATACCACGGCGAATGATTCAAGAGTACCGCCCAATCGCAGCCGGAAGAGAGAAAAAAAATTGAGAGACTGCAAACGATTCGCAAAAGAAGATGAATACAGAGCCGCAAGAGAGAAGCTAGACAAAGTGAACGCAAAACCTACGGAGAACATTTCAGTTTCAAGTACTCATTCCAGTGGAAACGTCGTCAAACATAAGGCATCTCAATCATTATGTTTTGTTACAGGTTGTACACTTCTGCTTATGGAAGGACTACATCTGAAGAATAGTTGCCCAGAGAAATCCCAATACGACATATTTGTGCACAGCTTCTTTATACTCTGGCAGGAGCAGCAGCGTCGTACTAATTCTGCGGTGGAGTGTCTGATGCTCTCAGAGTGCTTACAGACGAAATTACGGCGCTCCGGTCGGCGCAATGTGGCGGCCCTGGGCCTAGAAGCCATCTTGTGTGAGCACACCACCGTCTGGTTCCAAATTTTTTATTCATAAGCCTCAAACTAATTTCATAGCGCGAACATTCTTTGCCCTGTGTCTCAAAGCGAACTTTAATGCCTTGTATCTGCAAAAAACTGCGTAATTCGGAAAAATGAATCTTTGTACGTTATCATGGTGCTGAAATACATCAGTTTAAAAAGTAAACAAGAAAGCACTAAATGAAAACGAGAAAATGTAGCAAAACTTGAATATCAACAGCCAAATCTGGCACCCATTGTTTGTTCTGGGAAAGGAAAAACATGAAAATAATAAAGAAGCACTGGAAGTCAAGTGCCTAAAACTACCGAAAAGTGTACTTAGTCATGCTCCCTCACGCGGTTAACAAAACATAAGTAAATAAAGAGAGACAACGAGCTAACGACATCACGCAAAGGTATGTAATTTGGGCTGTTGAGCTTAGCTAATAAATAGCCTATATAAAATATGAGTGAACAAACATTTATACACGACTAATAAATCTCAAGTAGCCAACCGATCTTTCGGACCTGGAGGGGAACGAAAAATAGTCCGGAAAAGAGATCAGTCCGGAAAATCCGCGATTCGCAAAAACAAACTTCATGTCAGTTATATAGGACGGAGGAAGTCGCGAATTCCTGTTGCGTGTGAGAACGTCTGCTTGAATCTCTGCAAGCGTCACGTTTTCTTTTTAAAATTTTCACAACAATGTCATTGCACTGTCTTGCGTTGACTGTTGCGGGCGGTCAGAAGTGTCTTCATCGGAGTCAGGGTCGCTTAGCGGCAGCGTGGTTACTTGGCGCACGATCTTGTCGTCCTTTAGCTCCGCGCACAACACTGTGGTGCTGTCCACTGCAGCAAACTCTCGAAATGTAACGGCCGCGGGAAAGTCCATACCACTGCTGCCCAAATTGGCAGTCAGCTGCCCGCCGTTGTTGATGCCGCGATGGTGTATCCATCCGCGGCTGCCGGTCGTGATTGCAAAAAACAGCATGCATAAAACAGTCGGAAATTGCTGAAGGCTGCACGGCCATCAAGGCATCCGCCAGTATGCCGAGGGCCGAAAATAAATCGACAACGTACGCCTTACCACGTTCGAAGTACATGAGCGGGCTGGCAAGTAAACGGGAGCGGAAGTGCACCTTGGGACTTTTAGTGACCCTTTGGTCCAACTTTGTCCGCAAAATCGAACTTCTGGCTTCATTTTGTTCGAAATATGCGTTTTTCATGTACATTACTCCTACAGGACAACTGGCGGTTCCTTGGGGAAGTCGGAAATACTCAGCAAGTCCGAATTTTCACAGTCCGAAAAAACGGTCCGCTACTGTATATACAATACGATGTTATCTCGTGATTGCCTATAAAAGCCGTACAATGGAAGCTACTTTATTCTGTCAGTTCATTCATTGCTTAAAACGAGAGGTAGTGTTGGTTGAAGCCGAACAAGTGGAAGGATGCGAATGCATTAGTCGAGAATTCTTTTTTAAGGGTGTAGAAACGGTTCAACTAAATTACTCACCAAAACGGTTCACAACAGGTACGCGAACCGGTTCGCGAACCGGATCGGAAAGATTAATTATAATCAAGGGAGAAAAAATGTAACATTCTAGTTGAAAAGGACCGTGATCAAACAATAAAAGTCTTTGCCCCAGTAGCAGTGATGTCGTTCTTAAAGGAGCCATGAAGACAAAATACAAGTTTTGTTTATTAGAAAGACTGCTTAGTCCCGATAACGATGATACCAATATAATCGCAATCTTCGAACAAATAAACGAAATATAAAAGAAAACGTGTGGAGCAGTCGCGACCCCCTAGCCAATTTCCCGCAACTTTTCTATGACGTCATGGAACCTTGTTTGTGCGATTGGCGGCCGCCTAACTGACCTGTTGCGACGACACATGACTGGACGTCTGTAATGGGGCCTCTAGTTCCATTTGACCGCATCACTTGAATGCTAACCTGCAGTTCCCGCACTGAAAATTATGTTTTATTGTTGGCCCGTATGACGTCATTCCTGCTCATAACACGTCACTGTGGCGCAAAATTTGAAAGTTTTTAAATACTTCTTGCTTTTTTTCGTTAAAAAACATCTTTTGGGGCTGTAATGGAGCTGAGTGAGATACTGAATCCTAGTTTTTTCAAATTACACGAAGTTGTATTTTCTCTTCATGGCTTCTTTAAGACAAATTTAAAGGAGCCATGAAGAGAAAATAAAACTTTATGTGATGTAACCTGCCGTCGCCGTTGCCGCAGAAATTCTACTTCGCCAAGTAGCTTGGAAGCCCTACAGGTAGAAGAAAAACTTCCCCAGTTGGAACGCCGGCCTGAGCCCATATTTTTTCTTCAGCTTGGAAGGCTTCCCAGCAAAATTTCGCCGGTGTCTTTCACGCCTCAGTATGCGCCATCACCAGTAGCCGGTTTTGCGTGCACGGTTTGCGGGTAGAAAAAGGGGGGCGTGCACGCGCAGCTAGGCTTCATGCCACTACCGATGAAACGCCGGTTGTGTTGGTGGGAGATTTAGATGTCGAAATTACATGGCTTAATGCGGTTAGTAGGCTGTCCACCTTAATTGAGTGGTTCGGGTGCGGGTTGATGTGTTTTGCAGACATCTTACACAAACATTAAGGTGCATGCGAGGAGGAAGAAAATCGGACAGCCACATCTTTTTGCGTGAGAGTAGAGCTCAAGGCCTTGCAGGTTTTAAATTGTTATGGGATGGATGCATGCCATTGATTTGGAAGAAGAGCAAGAATTGACGTGTTGGCCCGAAAACAAGCGCAAATGGGCGCAAAACAACGAAAACCTGCTGGTGCCGCTGTTACCGCCTCAAGTTCAGCTCGTAAAGTAGTGGCGAATCCCTCCCGTATGACCAGCAACTTGCCCGCTTGGAACGCCGGCGTGAGCCAATATCACTTCTTCAGAGGGCTTTAAGGGGACATTTTCGACCGCGTCTGCCACTTGCCGGTTGCCGGGTTGTGCGTGCGCAGGTTTCTAGTGAAGAATAGTGGGAGGGAGGAGGGGGGCGTGCACGCGCAGCTATATGTTTTATGTGCGTACTGATGGATGGTGCGTCTGTAGTGCTGGTGCGAGGTTTAAGCGCGGACTTTAAACGCCCAATGGGACCTGCCCAGAGTCCCTAGTGGCAGAGCGGATTGGGATTCTGTGTTGAGCTATGTTCAGACTACCGACTGAAAAGCCGTATCGTGATCTATAGACGTAAAAAATGGCGTGTCCCGCAGTTCGGTTGGCTGAGAAGTGAAATGACGTCATTCTATAATTTTATTAGGATAGTTACGGCAACAGTCTGACCCGGGCCTTACACAAACAGTAAGATGTTAATGACGCGGGAGGGACACAGGCAGCTCCATATTTATTTGCAAGAACAAAGCTTGGATCCTTCAGAGGTTCACTCAGCTATCTGGCTAGGAAGTATGCACCATCGCAAGTTATGATAAACGTGTTTCGTTTCGTGCAATCCATGGACTGCGTCCAGCTTTGCAGGTCATCCTTTTTCGCAGAGTGGAAGGGCATTAATTTTTTGGTTCATTTCCGGTTCGGGTTCAGCGTGGGAAAGAAATTACGTAAGACATTACGTGAGAAAAAAACCGGTTCAGTTCCGGTTCGAAACTGCTTTTTATCGTTTTGGTGTTGATTGAAGACACTGGTAAGGTTGTGGGTGGACTGCGTTCTTTTTTTTTTGCTGGATCTGATGAAAGGCTCAAAAATTTCATAAATTTCGCTTGTGAATGCGGAAGCTAGGCAGTAGTACATTTTTGAATAGTTATTTCGAACGGAATCTACATCCTACATGTCAGGGAATTGATTTTATAAAGCAACTAGCGGTTGTAGTACAAGCAGTCACCTTGCATTACAGGTGCATTCGGGGTTTACTACATTTCAGAGAAGAGCCGCAAAGCCATGGCAATGTTGCGGTGAAAACGTTTGGCTCAATGCGGTATGAAATTGTTTGGGCCAGAAATTTTCTTTGCCTTCTTACTCATCCTGTCGTCTTTCACGTGCCGGGTACTTCCCTTCTCTTCAGTTGAATAAATCAATATTTCAAGCGCTTAGAATTCGTTTTTAGCGCGTGCTATTTTTAGACTGTCAAGGTCCAGGATATGTTTTTTGTAGCAATTTGTCCAAATACATTTCCGCCACCTTGCAAGTCAGGCTAAATTTCATACTCCTGATCGTGCACCGGAGTCTACAACTGCACCTAAAAACACCATCTTCATCAGCATCTCACGAAAGGTTTCATTATAATTTGAGTATTTTTGTAACATTGTAGAAAACATTATTTAGGCCAGGCACGGCAGTTACGTCCTGACAAATCTGCTATGCCTCTTTTCTTGTCATTTTTAAATGTCGAGCTGTCACGCAAATTCTCTCATCAAGACACGCACTATAGTCTTAGGGAAACAGTAGCATAAAACCTGAAGGGTTAGAAACAATGCGCACAACTTTTTGTGGCCGGAGGTCTCCGACAAAATTTAAATCTCATCTAGAAAATTTGACACCTGATATAGATCTTCACTAATTTCAGCCGCGTGGACAGCATTGGAGCTCCGCAAGAGTTTTAGGTGTCAACTCGACGAAATTCACCTATACCCCGCGAATCAAGCCCTTTACTTTGCAACAGCTTCCGGGAGGTTCGGTTATTCGGCCGAGATCACCCACTCGCTGACTAGTTATCCGGCCTGGCTAGCTTCGCGTGGTCAACCGGCCAATCTTAGCCAGGGCGAACACAAGCTCTTTGAGAGGGTGCGAGAACGAGGGGAGGCAATCAGGCAAATACGCGGGCTGGGAGGCCGCACGGCGTCGCGAGTTTCATTCTGAAGCACATAATATCTGGCTCGTTCCAAGTCGCCGCTCATTAATCCTGCCTTAATTGAATTTTTTCTATGCGCTCCCCCAGGACGGCTTCCCCAGGTCTACCGTTCTCCACTCTGCTAACGAAAGACCACTTGCGTTCACCCCATCATCCGTTCCCGGTGCCCGTATAACAAACAGAAGTGGCTGGCTCAATATTGATTCCGTTTTTATTGCTCCCAGCTCAAAAGTGAGATGCTTGAATGACACTGTAATTTTGTAAATTAAAGATACGGTAACCTTTCTCCACCTAAAAAGGTAAGGTGCTTCTTTATTCAGCTGGGAAGTTTGTTAGCCTTAATGTTTAAAAAACAATGCCAAGAAGCACAAGATAATTGGAGGACGAAACGGGTGAAATTTATACTGTATTTGACGTTTTTTGTAGCGTGAAACAGTCTTACAATACTTTCTAGCATATTGTTCCGAACCACCTCAAAATGACGTACCTGCAAGCATCCTCTCTTTCTCTACTATAGTCTCTTCCCGCCTCGCAAATACAACCAGTGCTTCACGACACCCCACCGGTGACCATTCGGTTACACAATTGTGACCAACGTGCGGGTCCCCAGTGTGTTACCTGATTTCCGGTTCGGTTTAGGCAGAATCAAAAGCGAAGTGCAATAATTAGCCATAACCCGTGTCCTGTTTGTGCCAGGGAGTCACGCGAACCAAGAGGGTGTCGCCCACAAGGGACCGGTAACTAGTGGGTCAATAATGGTGTGTCCTCACACCTGGGCACTCACCCCGTCATGACGAACGCTTGGATCAGCAGAATCGACAGCTGGGCTAGTTGGTATCCGTCCATCCTAAACAGCGCTTAACAAAACAACGACGAGGAAGAAGGCCGTCTTGTGCCGTCTTGTGTCTTGTGCCCTTTCTTCCGTCGTTGTTTTGTTAAGCGCTGTTTAGGATGAACGGTTGGATTACTGGTTGCTATTGGAGTGCGCCCATTGACCGACAAATCGCTAGTGGATGAGTGACATCGGGTTTATCCACCGAGCGACCCAGTGACCCAGTGTATCCAGAGTACCTATTGACTGACGCTCAGTGAATTGGGTGTACCCCGTAACCGACAAACCGCTAGTGAATAAGTGGCACTTACAGCATTTGTGCGAGAGATGTGTAGCGGGAGTAATGGATGTGGACGTACTTGATGCCGAAGTTTCGCTTACGCAATACCATTGCCTAGAAATTTGCCATGGATAATTTTATTCGGTTGGCGGCCATAGCAAAGAGAGTAGGGGACCCCCCCGTATTGTGCCTCAATAACTAAGATTTCTCGTATTTCTCCATCAAGCCTCAAATTTTAATCTTGTTGTGGAAAACCAAAAATAAGTCGCTACGTACGCGTGCGGGACCATCAACATGACCCGGTAGGAGCGTGTCCTTGATTTTGAAGAAAGCTTGTAGAACGACAGATTAACCTTCCTTGGAACTTGCTCCATGGGTTTGGGTTTATGCCACCACCGTTTCTAGGGCCAAGGTTCTGAAGCTTGAGATATATCGCAGCAGTGTTTTCTTACAACCATACATTCATGTTGCAAGTCCGCTAAACCCCGGGCATTCATGTTAATGGGAGAGGAGAAGACAAATCAGGGCAGGACATACCCAGCCCTAAAGTGCAAATACCAAACATCTTTAATCGTGTAGAGAAGGTGGACACGCAAGGAGACACTTTTGGCAACACTAACACTGCAAAGAAAGCAATAACGACCAAGAAGGTGCTGCAGACCCCGAACTTGTTGTAATCCTGTCAACTTTTTCTGCCGGTGATTTTTATCACTCAAACAGGTAATTTAAAATTCCAGAGACTCTTATCCCCACCGGGTTATTTCAGGACAGTCATGAACATTTATGATAGATACCTTTTGTATTGTCACATTACGCGATAAATCTTCACATTTTTATTTGCGCGTTTTGCTCGTTGGATCAGGTGATCGTTTAACCTCTTAGAATATTAATTTCTATATAACTTCACATTTCGGGGGCTTCATATGCCGAAGCTGCACATGGGCTATAGGGCGTGCCTTACTGCAGGCTCCTCCTTAATTTTGACCACCCGATGATCTTTACCGTGTGCCGGAATCTCGATACACGGGAGTTTTCGTTTTTTTTGGCTACCCTACAAAATGGCCGTCGAAACCGGGACCGGGTCCACGTCCCTGGGCTCAGCAGCACATCGCATTTGCGACAGAGCCACCGCAGCGGGTGGAGATTCCAACCCTTCCAATGGCTTTCCTTAAAGGGGCCCTGCAACGGCTTTTTTACTTTTTCGAAATCTTAAAAGCTCGTAGAACGTAGTCACCGAAAACATACAGTACCTATGTTATGGGGTCGCAAAGTACCTCAGCCAAAAAATTACTCCTCTATGCCCATGAGATAACTTTGAAACTTATGCCTGTGAGAGAACTGATAAACTTGTTCAAAAGATTTTTCTCTCTTTCCCGGTCTTGGCGCCCTTCGACCGCTCAAACTACGTCATAACAGCGGTGTAGCGGCTATTGGCCGGCTTTCCTTCAGATGCAGCAATGAATACAATTGATAGCCACCTTAGTAAGGAAGCAACAATAGCAAAGGAGAAGCGAAAGGAGTATCTGCTGGTACGAGCAAATCAGGCTGCTCCACTCCGTGCTGGCGATAACTATAGCCTCCGCAGTGCTTCAACACGCGAAGAAAAGAGTGAAAGCATTTATCGAAAGTCTTGCTGGATCCCTGGGACTCTGCAAGACTGGGCGATAACAAAAATTCCCAATTTACTCAAATACCGCGTGTCCAGTGCACCCACGTTTTATTGTCAAAAACAAGGCCTAACCGCCGTTGGAAAGAATAAAAAGGGCTGCCACATTCGGAAAGTGAATGTTGGTCATACTGAACATACGAAATACGAGAAAAGGAAAGCAAGCTGTAACTGCAGACCGATAGTGCTAAGTTTACCACATAAGAATTTAAAGCTTCAAACCAGTGCTTTAATAATTTGCATTCCGGCCAAAAATATCGAATATCCAGGATGAAGAACATAAGAAATTTCTTAAAGCCACCTATATCCCCGCGTTTTAAACGGCGTCAATTATAAGGCAAATGTGATAATTCATGCCCAGAAAGACGTTGATGAAAAAGAGGTCCGCCATAGACAGCCTTGAATGTTCCAAGCCAAGATGATTGTCTCGTATTGGTTAGGACTGCAACGCGCGGAACGCTAATAACCGAATCGGTATTCCGACCCTGACAGAAGCGACAAGAAAGCAGGGGTGACCGAATTGCCAGCGAAAGTGCGCTTCCACTAATCATTTGCGCGAAAATACTAGTTTTTCCCATCGCTTTGCCTGAGCCTCCCATCGCGGAGCAAACTAGCGGTGCGGAATAATGAATGCGTGCCGCCATTAGGTTGTTAACACGGATATAAAGAAATGAAACCGTGTTGTTAGACGCTAATGCGAGGGAACTGCCTGCATGCCTTTCAGATGTTCGGCAGCTTCGGAGCTAATTACAGAGTCCCCAGAAGTTTGACAGAGCTGCCGGAACTAGCGACCACCACGTTCAGTTTGCGTCAACACTATGTCTCACGGGTTCTAGGGAAGCTGTCACGTTGTATTAACAACTCATTGAGGACATGTAGCCGCCTAATTTTCTCCAAAAAGTTCAACTCGTAAACCATACAGTGCATGTTTTTGTGTTATTGCAGAAAGCATAACTTTCGGTCTCAACTTATGCCGCAGAAACGCTTCTGTCGCTGAGATAAGTGGCTTAATGATTTGCTGTATTGGAGTATTCTATTCGATTGATATCATTAGGCCTGTTTCTACCTGCTGTCATTCTATCGCCTTTGGAGTACTTGGGTTGTGCGGCAGCTGGAATTTCGCTTTTCGACCGAATAAAGAACATCGACACCGCAAGGTGAGAAAGTTGGTTCGTCCGTACATCAGGTATTTGTTGTTGTTGTTGAAAACGTTTATTCATGAGGTATTTAACGCGGAATTAACGAATGTAGTGCCCGTCAAAACGTACTCAACAACTGCCCGTGTAAAAAAAGCCTGGTATTTATTTTGGGATTCCTGTATGCTTAGAACCCTGAGACATTTAGCGGGCGCGTTTAGTAAAGAAGCATTCGTTTTATACTTAACTATCTGTCACAACAGATCATCATAATGTGGACGGCTTCGGGGCTATTTTGAATGCCTCTGCTCGCAGTCAGTGCCTGTGAGCATTGCAGCAGCTGTTACAGCTGAACTAAATCTTTTTGTGCTACCATATTGTACATCCCTTCAACGAGTCAAGTTGGGCAAAAACAAATAATAAATCTGGAGCCCTAGATGCGCAATGGCGTTTTTCGTTTCCCTGAAATCCATGCTGAAAGCCGTGCCACTTGCATACATGAAGCCTACCCATCTACCATCCATGCTGTCACAGTAAAAGAAAGACATACGTTCATAAAGACGTACCAACCAGGGCAACGCAGGTGACCACAGCGACCTTGGCTCAAAGATGCGCCAAAAAAGAAATAAGTAACAATGAACTCATCGTCATTCCTCATTTAAGAATATGTTCTTCATAATTAAGATAACGATCGGGGCGATTTTTATAGCGCTTGTTTCCTTTCGAACCACCAATATGACCTCACAAAGCACAGGCGACTCATGGAAGCTTCTTGTACGTCTCTACTGAACAGTTATATCCGTTTGGGGGGAATTAGATTTTTGAGTAAAGATCACATAAGACTTCCGAGACCGTCCTTCCTGCATTCCAGTGCAACTCCGAGGTTTCTTGAAAATCCTCAGGCGAAGAGCCCTTAAGGGGAACGTAGCATGTGCACTTTGATCGCAGAAAAGGGGTCACAGCTTGAAGTGCATGTACGATACTAAAGTAGCGAGTACCATAACTCGCATTTTACCAACTTTTGCCTACTTTTAGCGTGGCATGTATAAAAGGTTTCCACTCATTTAGGGAAGCTAGCAGCGAAATTTTATTACGTGAAGTCACTTTCACTGGGTAGATAATCGTCCCATCCGCTATTTTCCTACGTGTGCTAAAGAACGTAAATCAGTATGGGGTGCAATTTCCTTACCCAGTTTGATTTGGAAGGGCTCTAGTAGTAATGTAATGCAATTACTGGTAATGGTGTCACGGAATCCTAGATGCTGTGACATTGTACTAAGGCCTTGAACATTAAAAAATGAAAATTTTCTAGATGTTTCCCTCGGATCTGTTAGAAATCGTTCGCACCTTTATTGCTGAGAAAGTCCCTAAAGTAGATCCGTTTTGTGCTGATAACATTTCCAAAACTTATCAATAGACTGACCTCAAAATAATCACAAAGCATGTTCGTCTAATTGTGGATAAGGCGCGGTGTTCAGCTCGATACATTTTTATTGGGTTGAAACGCTGAGGTTGTATTTAATAAACCTAGACATACTGAGGCGTACTGTAAACTATGGTGTTGGAGAAACAGAAATATTTTGAGGCAACTATAAATATATGGAGGATTAATAAACACGCGAACTTTTAACATGACCATATTAGTGTATCATAATGAATTTGATGTGAACACTATATCCTAATTTATTAAGCGCAGAAAAATCGCAGGTACCTCAATTTGTTCATTCAGTGCTGCTAGGTTGATGGGCTTTAAACAGTAACAAAAACGATGCGCCGAGTCTTCTAGATGTCAGCAGCATTCCCCGCAACTATGCAATGCATTGCCACCCTTCGAAAATACTCACGGTGAAAGGGTCGCAGTTTTCGCCCAGCAGTTCACGCCAGCTGGCTCCGCACCTAAAGCCTTCCTCTTCATACGACTCTTTAAGCGTTCGCACGCACGCATGCACACGCACACGCACACGCACACGCACACACAACCATTTTAAGTGTTCGGCTCACCTTGTCAGGCCCGCTGGTCAGGTCGAGCAGAAACAAACAAACAAACAAAAAACTTTAGCAAAGGTGAAGGCGTTGCAATAAAGCCTATTTCGCCTCCACGGTCCCTTTGTTACTAGTAGGATGAGCTTCCGAGCGTGGCTTTAGGGGAAAAAAGTCGTGACGAATTGTTTATATAAAGCAACCTTTTATAAGAACTGGAAAGCGTACAAAACTATACAGGTCGAGAAACATGGAAGAAAACAACGCCGTTTCTTTCGGTTCTTTTTTCTCAAGATCTTGCACATAGATATATCTCAGGCGATTTTCGTTAGGAAACTCAGAGACTTACAGTGCACAAAATACCACAGGAAGCGCTACTCAGTGCGCGACAGATAGCTGTCGCGATTCTGAGCCGCATGACCTGCAGTTGGACATAATAAGCTCGAACTAAAGGAGCCAAAAAAATTCGAACTGGCCAGCCGGAAACAGCAGGGATTGTCACGCAGGACTGAACGTGTCGGCCGTCAGAAGGAAATGACGATGATGGCAATGTCGGCTGCGGGAGAGCAACCCGTCTGAACGCGGCGCGCGGAGCCCTCCTTGTCGTTCACGCTCTGGTGGCTTTTTGATGACCGTAATTCTGGTCTCCTCGGCTACAGGGCTCCCGGCTTAACAAAACATAAATGACGCTGTCACTGTCGTAAGGAGTGATGCAGCCATCGAAAATAAAGATATTCAATGGCGTCACTGCTTGTGTCGTCTCATCCTACTCTGGCGTGCCTGTTTTTGTGGTCGCAGTGGTTCTAGACGTATCTATTTTTCCTCTCCAGTTGTCTTTGTGTTAAGATTACGCGGTTGCAGCATTGTCTCAATTCCTTTTGCACACTGTTTATGGGAGGTGTGTTGTTTGTTCAAAACATTTTCTAACAAACCGCAAAGCAGCACCGAAGAAAGCAACAGTTTGAAAACCTGCCCAGTAGAGAAACGACGAAAAAAAAACAGAATACCATGGAGGTGATCAGTGCGCCTTGCAGCTAATCGGACAAGCCCGAAACGTGGCATATAGACACGTATTTCTCAAAACAAACCTTCTCGTGCTGGTTTACTATTATTCAGGTCCTCCCAGTTTTTCTTTCTGGATGTCAGCCGTCTCGATGTCGTTGCACGATCTTGTAACTTTATTCTTCATTTCCTTATGCCTTGCTATTAACACAGAAGGCGCCCATTTAAACACACTTTACTCCTCTCGCTGCTTCTACTCTTAGCCTACGTGGAGTAATACTTGTAAGGACGTTATATCGGCGCGCTGGCAAAACACAAAAATACATTTCCCAGCTGCCCTTCTCAGTGAGGCGATTTGCGCTGCAAGCTGCGTCAACTTTTGGAGGGTTGTCAAGCACAAGGGCGGAGCGCCATGCCGGTAGTAACTTACCACTTTTAATAAGCGACAGGTGTCAGGTGGCATGGAGGCACACGAATGCATATGGTAGCCTTAGCCGTCATTCCGGCCGCTCAACTCGGAAACCCCCTGTCTCAGGAAGAACCAATTAACGTTTAACATTGTGCACAACTGTTAAAATTATGGAATATTTAAGCAATTTCACATATTTTTAAAATTCTCGAAATCGCGTTTACAATTTGTTTGAATTGGTGCGCAGAGCAAAGGCAATGCAGTCTCCCGATTAAACGTATCTTAGACGGGATTTGCGCATGAAGGAATGAGTGATAGTTTGGCCGTTTGCAATGATACTCCTTAAAGGGCACTTACCATTGACCACTCGGGATGTATTCTGGGGCAAAGTCTATTGCACCACCAATCTCCTCCCGCACAAATTATGAAAATCCGTTCACTATCACCGAAAAAACGCGCCATGAGAAATCGCGCATAATGGTTCCCTTTCAACTCGACTGCAGACAATGCGATGAAAGCTGCGTGCTCTCTCCGGGAACGGGGCGGATCGTGGCGTTCTCTTCGGCGGCGTACGATATGTCATAGGCCGGCGAATTTTCCCGTTTTCTCATAACGTGGAGGCGTCTATTTCCGGTGTGGTGCAAATAAAAAAGCAGGCATGGCTGTCTGCGCGCAAGCGCGCGCTCAGATGGTAAGGCGGTTTGGATTCAATAACCGTCTGTTGTCAGGTGATCTGGTTGAAATGGAAGTATTGAGTTCGTCACTCAAATTCCGCGCACACTCAAAACACAAAAGAAACGCAAAAACTGTTAGTAGAGGTTCAGCTATACACGAGGTTGATACGCAGTGCTTACAACGGTGGATCGTCACAGGAAATGCGAGAAATAAGCCGTGAAGTTAACCAGCGACAGCCAATAGGACAGCCACCACACAAATGACGCCATTTCATCGGTGCCAGTGGTGCGTAATACGAAAAATTGATAAGAGCCCTATTGGTTT
Organism: Haemaphysalis longicornis; assembly: GCF_048455015.1. Lineage (NCBI taxonomy): Eukaryota > Metazoa > Arthropoda > Arachnida > Ixodida > Ixodidae > Haemaphysalis > Haemaphysalis longicornis. The sequence goes on from NW_027526335.1 coordinate 111,288,392, forward strand.
TTCCGCGCCTTTCACAGCGGTTTGTGTGCTCACCACTTTACGTACAGGTGTAATATTTGGCTCAGGTATTCCTGGCAGTGTAATGCGAACGTCGTTCAGGTTTACCATATATACTCGTGTAATGAACGCGTTTTTCCCGTAAAAACGAAGCAAAGTAGGGGGCACGTTTATTATGTGGGGTAATTTTCCGGCAACTTTTCAGGAGTGACGAAGGAAGGGCACCAGGAAGCAAAATATTGTTTTAGATAACCTACCTTGCGCAGTATATATACGCGTACACTATTGGCAAACACACAGCGTTTTTATTGAACTACACTCGTCTTCGTTAGTCAAGGCTTCACGTCGTCAATTTTGAAATGTCTACCGGCAGCACGGTTCCCATGCTAAAATGCGCACTCTACAACCTTTAACTTAAATAGGACCATGTAACTGGCATTTCGGCCAATCGCTGACTGAAAAGTGAAAGACGAGCGGAAGAGCAAGCAACAAGGGTATAACAAAAAGAAGTTGAGCTACACACTCAGTGGACTGAGCCGACTGGGCGTCGTTGTTATTGGCGGTCCCACGACACTGCGCCGAAGTGTTAGTTCGTTTTCACTTCAAGAGATGGCTCTAAGTTGCATGCGCGGTCATCATCAGCGAGAGCGAGTGAAGTGGGAAAGCTCCAGTACGGTCACTCGTGGGACTGAACGTTGAAAAGTTGGGGGTGTCTTTATTACGCCTGGAAAAAAAGGAAACCTAATTTTAGCGCGTAAAGTTTGGTTTGCGCATATTATGCGAGTGCGTTCATTGCTCGAGTAAATACGGTATTTCCATTACTCAAAGAGTGTTGCAGGGTATTTTAAACATAGCTCCTGGATTTTCCATCCGCCACGCGGCGTTACAATTCTCACTATAACATCTTTAGTGTTCTCACTGATCGCGTCTGTAAAGCAAAAACGTCCTAGCCAAAGCAAAAAACGCTTCCCGTGGCGGGAATTGGCCCTGCGGGTCCTTTACGTTATGAAGCCAGCGTCTATCCGATTGCTTTTGGCGACAACCAAAGAATCCGTCACGAAAAAGCGTCGCGTTCAACCATGGTCGTCGTTTGACGTAGGGGTGCATGACTTTTGATTATCTCCATTTGCGTGAGCAAGTAGTTTAAAGGAGTCATGAAGAGAAAACACAAGTTTTGTTCATTCAAAATATTGCCTCGTTAGAATCATACTGACACCACTTTTAACGTAAACTTCGCTCAAATAAGCTACATAATTAGGGAAAAAGGGAATGGCCATGCGACCCACTAGCTCTTTTTCCACAACAGAACCTATGATGTCATACCAGACATCTCTCGCAAAAAGCAAACGCAACTTAGGCAGAGCTCATAAGCTTGCCGAACGGCCCATTTGCCCTTAACTTTAGGGAACATTCTTTTTAAAGCCTTAACAATGGTGGGACAAGCAGTGAAAGTTACGAAAGCACACGTAAACATAGAAGTACCGATGCGTACTGCTGTTGGTACTGCGCGCACTATGCTTGGTTTAACTGCACAGGAATGCGGGGCTTTGGGGTTGTTTCAGACGACACTGGCCGATTGAGGCAATCGACTATGTCTTACGTGACCGTATTTGTCGAGCGAGCACCATGTTTCACGAAACGATTGTCTCCATGAACAAAACAAGGCAGTTAGAAATACGTTCACAAAAAAAAACCAAAGGCAGAAAACGGCTTGATGATGATTATTATTATTGGCTCTCTCTTTGAATCGAGGCGTGGGTTGTCAGCAACCGACTTGCCTGTTTTATTACACTTACTTGCCCTACTCCCAGCTAACCTAATACATTTTCTTCCTCCTCTCATAGCTCCCTCTTTCCTGTTTTAAACTCATCGCTCCCACCCCCCCCCTTTTTTCTCCACTAGCTGTTCTCAATTCTCGTCCGTATGATTACTCCGCCTGCGTACCCGTCCCTTCCCTACTTTTCTCCACCACCATCCCAGTCACCTCTTCGTCACCTCTATGGCCTTGAAGTTGAGGTTACCCTTCGCCCGAAATCCCAAAGCCTCCGCCAGCACCGTTCCCCCTCACCCCGCAGTGTTTGTATCTCTGTGCAGCCCCTGACAATATGGTCTATAGTTTCCGGATCACTGCCGCAGCATGCACATGTTTCATCCTGCTGCCTCTAGCTACTTGTGTATGCCCGGCTTCTCAGGCATCCCTCCCGTGCCTCGAAGAGCAATGCACTGCTTCTCGTAATGCCATAGAACCTCTCCTTCTTAATTTCCCGTTTCTCGGCCCTATAAGACTCCATTGTTTTTTTCGCTTCTATTCTCTGTGCCCACTTTGCCGTCTCTGCTGCCTTTACGTGCTTGTTAACTGTTGTGTAAACCCCACTTTCCCCCACCGATTTTCCGTACCGCTTGGTCAGCTGTCTGGTCTCTCCGTCTCCACCGCGTGTCCACGCTCCTAATATACAGGTACTTAATCACACTCCCGGCCCGTTTACCCTCTTCCATGTCACGAAGTCGCTCCTCAAACTTTATCTCGCTCTGCGCCTCCCACGCCTCGAAAGACGACAAGCCCATATGCCCCTGTACAGATCCGTTTGTAGTTTTGCTGTGGGCGGCTAGGGCCAATCTGCTTACCGCCCTCTGATTTACCTCCAGGCCCGCTTGGGTCTCTGGTTTCATGCACAGTACTGAATTTGCGAAAGTTAATCCGGGTACCGTGACCCCTTTCCAGACTCCCCTTACCACCTCGTATTTGCTGTATCCCGAAAGCGATCTATGCTTCATAAAGGCCGCGTTCCGCCATCCTTTTATCTTAAGGTGAGCCTCATGCGCGTGTGTGTAATGTTCGCTGTCGTTCAGCCATACTCCTAAATATTTATACTCTTTCGCCAATGGCATTTATACTTGCTGCACTGATACTGTTTTGTGCTCCGCGCCGTTGTTAAAGACCATGATCCCCGATTTTTCTCTGCTAAAGGATAGCCCTAGGTGCATCGCTTCTTCACCGCATATATCCATCAAGACCTGCATACCTATCCGGTTATCCGCCATCAATAATATGTCGTCTGCATACAGTAGTCCCGGAACCCGTTGTTCAACCACCTGCCTGTTTTTCATGTATGATAAGTCGAACCCCAGCGTACTGACTTCTAGCTTCCTTTTTAACCCCGCCATGTAGATCATGAACAGCAGGGGAGAGAGAGGACATCCTTGTTTCAAACCCTTGTAGATGTATGCAGGCCTACTGTATGTTATCCCCTCCCACACTATTTCCACTTGGTTCTCCCGGTATAGCTCCCGGAGTAAGCTAATGAATTCTGCCCCCCCTCCCTCGTCCTCCAGGATACTCCATAGCCGCTCCCTCTCTACATTATCATACGCCGCTTTAATGTCCAGAAAGGCTAACCACAAAGGTCGGTTTTTCCACCTTCGCCACCTGTATGCATTGGCTTACCACAAATACGTTGTCGCCTAGTCTTCTGTCTTTTCGAAACCCGTTTTGAAGTTCCCCTAATATTCTTCTACCCACTGCTATAGTTCGAACTTCACTGCCTGCATTGCTAACCTGTACAGCACTGACGTGACGGTTACTGGCCTATACGAGCTCGGGTTTGTCCTGTCCTCTTTGTCCTTGTACACTAAGTTCATCCTGCTCATGTGCCACGCGGCCGGTATTGCCTTTTCTTCTATACTTGTTCCGATGGCTTGTAGTAGCTTTCCCTAGCTTTTTGGGCCTAACTGGTTAATCAACTTCATGGGTATCCCATGCGTGCCTACCGCGGTATTTTTGGTGACCTATTCCTCTGTTCTTTTTCATTTCAGCTTGTCCCCATCCATCTCCAGACATTCCGGCCTACCCGTCGCGACATCTCTGTGTCGCTGGGGGGGCCTCTTCATCCACCTTACCGAACTTCTCCGTGATGATTTTGTGTAGGTATGCCAATGCTCCCTCTTCCTTGAGCATCTGCCCCTGCTCGTTTTCTATAGTACCGCCTTCTGTGGGACTAGTGCGTTTCCCTAATGCCTGCACATGGTTCCAAAACTTTTTCGGCCCGTCTCTACCCCTCCCTCGAATTTGCGCTACCCATCGCTCGCTGTCCCCTTTTATTTTAGCCTCCACTGATTGCTGCACTTCCTGTTTCATTTGCTTATATTGCGCCCATTTTAGGTCCACCTCCTCCTGATGTCTCCCCACCCTCTTGGCCTGCCTGTGATCTCTAGACGCCATTTTACGCCTGTCTATCGCCTCCTTGCTTTCTTTGTTCCACCAGCTGGTGGCTGTTTTCTTACCTCGCCATTGTGGCCCTCTCTTCCTTGACTATTTTCTCCTGCGGAGTTTTCATGAGCCTGTCATATTCCCACACCTCTCCAGGATTCCTTTCTATGTCAACCTTCATGCTTTTGGCTTTAACCACAATTTGTTTGCTGTTTACCTTTGTGCGCTGCCCCGGTCGACCCGTTTTTTCGCCCCCCAGTTTCCGATAACCTAGGTTTATGCGCTTGTGTTCACTACCCAGGCTGTGGCCACCTTCCTCATCTATGCTCATTCCATCCACCCATTCATAAAGTCCCTCGGAAAAAAGGCAGTAGTCAATACTCGACTGTCTCCTACCACACTCCCACGTCACTTGACCCTCGCATTTTAAATGCGAAGCATCTCTTGCTCGACGTCTCCTACCACACTCCCACGTCATTTGACCCTCGCATTTTAGAAGCGAAGCTTCTCTTGCTCGGCGGGATGTCCCGCTTCCGTGCCCAGTCCACAGCGCATCTGATGATGATTGCGGCAGGATGGCCCTAGGGATTTACCAACTAAAGAATCCATCGCGATATAGCTTCGCATTCAACCACCGTCATCATCTTCCCGTAGGGGAACCGCTGAAGAAGAAGAAGGAGAAGAAGACAAAGCTGCGAAGAGGCGGGTGTGTACGTTGCTCTCAGCCGGTGCACCAACATCAACAACCTTTACCTCACCAACGCTGACAGAGACTACCGATTCTACCACAGAGACTACAACATCGACAAGAACATGACGGACGAGTTTCAGCGCCTCGAGAACCATCGCCTACTAACCGTCACACACCAGTACTTGCGTACCTTTGCCACCGGTGTGGACCCGGACGCGGAATTCCCTCTGGCGCTACTAAACACCACATCACTCAACAAAATGGCAACACAATGGAACCACACGCAACTCCCGTGATGCTTAGCATCATGACCAGGGTTCCACACGGAAAGATGATATAATTTTTGTTCCCTATTTACTATGATCAGCTTGTGGTACTCACAGATATCTAGCATTATATTTCCATTGAAGTCTGGTACCAGTCTAGAACTTGAATGTGGGTGTTCATGTCCCCTAGTAATAGTACCTCCCCGGAACGTTTCAAATCCTCAATGTACTTTTTTAGACATGCCACCAGTTTTTCGTTTTGTTCTTTGCTATCCTTAGCCGTCCACAGGTATGGCACTCCTAAAACCATCTCCCTACCCTGAACTATCCCTTTCACCCACACAGGTTCCTTACAGTCTTCTTTCACTCTCGTACAATCAGCCCCCTACCGCATAAGCATACCTACTGCTCCGCCTTTTCTCAATCCAGCCCTCCTGTTACAACCTTCTCATACATACTCTCCAATTACCGGAGGTCTTCCGAGTCGCGTAGGTGCATCTCGGCCACAGCGTATACCTGGATATCTTCCTCTTATAGCTGCTTACTAATCTCCATCCATTTCTCTCTTTTCCTGCCACCCTGCATGTTTATGTATGCGATCTTCAGTTTTCCCCACTCTTGTTCACACGCCGTCGTCGTCTTTTTGTTTGCCTGCACCAATCTGCACCACCCCGCTATCTCCCTTTGCTCCTTGCATTTGATTGATTGAAGACACGTTTATTCCATTTTCTTGCGCTTGCGCGCTGCTATGGATAGATGGGTCGGTAGGGGATTGGTAGGGAAGGGGAAGTGGGAAAGGATAATGCCGCCATTCACTGCGTCAGCGGCCTGGACGCAACACTATGGTCGCCTGGAGTCATAGCCACCGTACTGTCCTGCGCGTCGCCACAAAGCCGGTCGCCAACGACTGGTGCTGCGGGGTCCAAGAGAAAAAGCAGCAGGGTGCGCCACAAGCTAGTAACGTACCCAGCAGGAGCTTTTGGCGGCGGACAGGACCAGGACTGGAGAGACGTGGGCCAGGGTCCAAGTCGCACGTTGGTGAGGGCACGGTACCGAGGAAGACTGTAGCGGGGGCAGTCCCACACTAGATGTTGTAGGTCTGCCCTGGTATGGCAAGTGCTGCAGGTGCTCGGGACACTGGGAGCGGCCCCACGGCGATGAAAACGGTGGAGCAAAAACGGTGTGAGCAGTGTTCCCGTCTGAATCCGTCGGATGATCACAGTTTCCCGCCGGGAGAACTCACGGGAAGGAACTGCAGGGATCTGGAGGTGGTTGGCCATGGCTACGAGGTAAGCTGTCCGGCGCGTTTGACTAAGCTGCCGTTCAGCCGTGGGATCGGCTTCTTCTTGAGGTACGGGCAAGGACCTCGTAGCCACGAGTGGGGAGGGGCTCCGAGCTAGCACGGAGAATAAAGGTGCGCGTGCTAGTCGGTGCACTTTCTCATTTCCAGGGATGCCGCAGTGTGCTGGAACCCAGTGAAGTGTGAAGCCGTTACCCGATGCCCGGAGTTTCATAACGTTGCGGCGAATGACTTCGGTGACGGGGCTGGTGAACTGCACACTGGCACAGGCTCGATACGCTGCCTGTGAGTCTGTGTACACATGGTGATGTACAGGTGAGCTTGTTAGGTCTTCCTGGAGAGCTGCGTCGAGATAGTCACAGATAGCTTGCAGTTCAGCTTGTGTGCTGTGGGCCGGAGTGACACCGACGTGGTGACGGCGACCTTGAAGTCCAGTAGTTTCGTTGAACCAGGCTGTGGCGTACACAATGTGCGAGTCTACCGTAGTGGGCATGGCCACGTCCGTGTAGATGACACGCTCGTGCCTAAATGCTGCCTGTGTGGAGCGGGCGTGACGTTTCGCATGGGCTGGTCTTCGACCGCCGTGATGAGGTCCCATGTGGACGGGTAGTGGCTTGCCATCTGTAATGGTAATGTACTCCCACGGAGGTGTGCGTCGCGGGAGTAATGGTAGACCACTAGTGTTATAGCCCAAACGGCGAAGGGTGTCACGGCCAGCCTCTGTCGAACGAAGCCGGACTTCTTGCGTGTGCCGGTGCGTGTCTGTTATCTCGGACAAGTCATTAATAAGGCTGCAGCTCTTCAGCGCTTCGAGGCGGGTGTAGCGGGGAAGCCCCGTGACAATTCGTCGTGCTTCGTTGAGCAGCCTTTCGAGTGCAAGCATCTGGGTGCGATTGACCGGGTGGTAAGGAAGTCCGTAGACAATACGCGAGACTAGCAATGCTTGCACAATCTGCCGCATCTCCCTTTCCTTGACACCTCTCGTACGGTTTGAAATACGTCTGAGAACGTGAAGAATTTGCTTGCACGTCTTTAATGTCCTTTGGAACCAGGTAGAGGCGGTACAGTTATCGTCCAGGTGCATGCCCAGAATTCTGATCGACTGTTTTCTTGAAATCTCTTGGCTTCCAATGCGCAATCTGTATGCCTCCTTCTCCGCCTGTTTCACCGCTGTACGCCTGCCCCCGTGAATGACCACGAATTCGGTCTTATCTGGTGCAATAGTGAGGCCGACATCGCACATGTGATCATGTATGATGTCCAGAGCCTGTTGGAGCGTGGCCTCTTGTTCACCGACGGAACCCTGGTGCGTCCACACGGTGACGTCGTCGGCATAAATGGCGTATTTAAGCCCAGCTACCGCTTCCAGCTTGTACGGGAGGCCGTGCATGGGAATGTTGAACAGGGTAGGCGCAATAACTGAGCCTTGAGGCACTCCGACGTTGTTGTGATAAATAGCACTAGTCGCCTGGCCTATGTGGACCTGATAGGTGCGGTCTTGCAAGAAGGCTGCGATGAAGTTATAAAGCCTCCCGCGTATACGGAGCTCTCGGGTCTTGGTCAGCACGGTGTGATGCGGAACCGAATCGAAAGCCTTCCTGATGTCAACGGCGACCACGGCACGAGGCTGGTTAGAGTACTTGTCAAGCACGTCTTCTCGAAGGCGAAGTAGCACGTCTTGAGTAGACAGCCCAGATCGAAATCCATACTGCGTTGGTGGCAGCAGCTGGCGCTCCTCCAGATACCAGATTAATCGTGTATTTACCATGCTCCCCATAATTTTGCACACGCACGATGTTAAGGAGATTGGTCGAAGGTTGGACAGAGAAAGAGGTGGCTTGCCTGGCTTCGGGATGGGTTTTACGATTGAGAACTTCCAGGTCTCAGGTATCTCGCCACTGTCCCAGATGTGGTTTAGTTCATCAAGAAGGGCTTGCTTGTGGCTATCCGGCAGGTTTCGCAGGTGAGCAACGCATACTTTGTCGGCCCCTGGCATGCTGCGAGTGTTCGCTCGTTCGAGGGCATGGTGTAATTCTGTCATTGTGAAGGGGACGTTGTAAGCTTCCTCGTCGGCAGATGTATCGTCCCGATTGTAGGTAGTTGCAGAAGGGTGAGACGTCTGAGGGAAAAAGGCGGCGGCAGCTTCTTCGGCCAGCTCGTTTACGCTCACACCTCCGCGAAGTGCGACTCGTGCGGCACTGTTGTTCGTTTTGCGCTGTCCAAGAAGAGATCGGAGAAAAGCCCAGACTTTCGAAGTGTGCGTGTGCCCATTTATGGTCTCGCACACATCCATCCAACGCTCGGTGGCTAATGCGTTAGTGTGACTCTCGATTTTCTTCTGAACCTCGAGAAGGCATCGCTTGAGATGTGGCGCACGACCAGACTTTTTGTATTGACGGAAAATTCGCAACCGGCGGTTCCACAGCGTCACCAAGTGTCTGTCTGGCTCCGGGTGATCTGGAGGGACGCGCAATTTCTTGGTAGATTGTTCTTTCGCTATGCACAGCTGGTCTGTGAGATTTTGAATTCCGGCGGCTGGTGGCTCTTCCATTAAAATGCACCGATACTTGTCCCAGTGCGTAATGTACGCCGTCTTCGCGTAAGACCCAGCGCTAGTTCGTTGTGGGCGTTGTCCGCCAGTGCGGAGATGGATTAGAATGGGCAGGTGGTCACTCCCTAACGTATCCTCGTAGGTTTCCCACCGGGCCAGCTTCGGATGCGACACCCACGAGAGATCTGGCGTTGTGTCAGCTTGCTTTTGTGTTTGGCCTAATCGAGTGTGCGTCAGTGGTGCGTTTAGCAACGTCAGGCCGTATGCCGTCGCGTCTGCCATGATGTGCTTGCCCCGGGCGCTGGTCTTCTCGTAACCCCAAGCAACATGCTGAGCGTTAAAATCGCCGCACATAACTGTAACGTCCTTCGGATGCAGCTTCTGGAAGTGCTGGACGAAGCTGAGGTCTATGTGCGATAATTGCGATTTCTTACGCGCGCCTTCTGGACATGTATACACAGAAAACACCAAAATTGTTCGGTGTGGTGATATTTCGACTCTACACCCCGCTACTTCGGTGAAAGCGTTGCACCACGGCTGAGTGTCGAGTTCTACGTGCGTAAACCCCCTGTGGATGAACAGTGCCGCTTTGACAGGTTGTGTGGCATCGTCGCGGGGTGCATATCCTTCGTATGACGGGATCCTCACGAGTGGTCCGTTAACCTCCTGAAGTGCAATAATAGCTGGAGTGTTTCTTCCCTGAATTAACTGAAATCTGTCGATGAAGTCCGCTTTCCTCCTCCTAAAAGACCGGCAGTTCCACTGTAATACGGTCGTCCACGGATGGTAACCCGTGAAGTTGAAGCCATTATTGTGTGTCATGATGGGTGGCTTTAGGACGCACTGCGGCTGCCGAAGGTGTAGCAAGGGAGCAGGCTTGCAAGGGGAGGATTCCCGCAATTACCAGTTTGTCCAGGATTGTTCGCACACACGTCTCGACGATATGGTCTGTTGTGACCTGGCCTTGCAGCGAAGGTTGCACCACGCTGGGTGGCGAGATCACCATGGGTGTCGCGGCGCGCTCCGCGCGACTGCTCCGTAGGCGTGCCTGGAGCTCCTTGCGCCGCGCAGCTTTCTCAGCAATGCGTGCGTTGACTTCTGCCAGTGCCCGTTCCATCTCACGCCGAATTTCTTGTACCTGGTTATGCAAGTCTCGCTCCTCTTCTCGGAGAGCCGCGATCATAGCTCCTAGATCGTCGTCTGTTGCAGGAGTCAAAGCGGGTGAATCTTGAGTGGAGGACGGTTGTGCCGATCGTTGGATAGGAGGCATGATTGACGCGGTGGCAGTAGCATACGTGACCTTTTTATTGGTTGACTCTTTAGCGATTTGCGATCCGGGAGAAGCGGCGGCCCTGTCCAATTGTGAAGCAGCGGGGGCACCAACACTACGGCTCCTGCTGCGGCTGGGACTGGTTTCGGAGAGTGACATGAAGCGATTGCCGTGGTTCCAACTGGACGAGCGACGCCTGCTGCATTTGTCTACGCCATCTTCGCAAAGGCCTATGGCCCCCCTAAAAAAGCCACAGTTCGCGCCGCGTGTCGTCTTCCGATAGCTGCTCCCACCTGCCCTCTGAAATGAACTCCATCACGCTGGAGCGCCCTTTTCCGGCCCACCCATCGGACATCCCTGTTGATGTCTAGGACAGCGAAACTCAGCTCCTTGCCCAGCTCCCGCATGTCTCGGTTTACCGCTACAACTTCCCTTTCCACATGCGCTCCTCTCCCAATGATCTCGGGTACTGTGCTCACGACGACCTGCACATGTGGGCATAGCGCCCGAAGTTCCTTCACCCATTTTTCTTGTTGCTTGCGCACTCCCTCGCCCCTTCCCTGCATAACGTCGTTGGTTACTCCTGCGATAATCACTAGGTTCTGCCCTTTCATGTTTTCCCACATTTTATCATTTGCCTTTTCTAACACAACCCTGACCGTCTTCCCCGGGAACACGCCAACCTGCACTCTCTCGTCCTTTCTCACCCGTCCTCTAATCTCCATCTCTCAGTAGCGCATGTTGGAGTCCTCCGCCACGATCACCATGCGCCTTTTTTCTTTTCCTGGCTGCCCCCCCCCCCCCCCCCCCCGGCGCGGCCACCTGCTCCCGCACCTGCTGAGTTCGCGCCAGTCCGGGATGGTTTTTCGGCGTGGCGTCTTTGTCCTCCTGTTTTCCCTTCTCGGGGTCATGCAGTGTGGACACACCTGCCTCGTGATCTACGTCATTCTTTTTCGGGATGTCACCCATCATCGCCAGTTTGACCTCCATTTGCGACAACCTCGCTTCGAGTGCCTTCCTCTGCTTTTGTTCATCTTTCAGATCCTCGTATAGCTCGCCTACTTGAGCCCCGAGCTGCTCCTTTTATTCCTCGAGCCGGTCGAGGCGCGACGCTAGCAAACACACTCTGCACCTGAATTCCTGCCCTACCGCGTCCTCGACCGACTCGAACCTCGTCTCCTCGAGCGGGTATTCGTGCTCGCACCCCGTGCACACCACACCCGGCTTCTTCGGAGGCATGGTACTGCAATTCCAAGGCGTGCCCAACTCTGACTTACTTCACTATCGCGTTCTCGCGCGATCCCATATTCTCAGAGTAAAACGCAACGTGCGATGCTTTCCTACAACATGAATTCTTCTTTCACGAATTACTAACCAGAATCACCCACTATCACGCTTTTAAACCACCACGTGCAACAACCGCGCTACACATATTGCCGCGAACCATATACGGGTTTGTTTATTTATTGTTTGTTTTTAATGCCTGGCCGCGCCCGGATCTGTTATCTGTGTCCCATGCGAAGCGCGTGTTCCATTCTTTATTTTTATGCCGCATGGGCTATCTCATTCAGATAAGCAGAGTGTTTCACCCTAACGCCGCTAGCCCAGAATAATCTTCTGTGATCTACAATGTTCTGGATGTGAATCGACGGTTCCAGAAACTCTCGCGCTGAAAGATAAAAGCCTGCACAGCAGACGCCGCGGCATTCGATTCTGCGACGCTCGCCGACGCAAGTCCCTTTGTTGACCGCTACTTCGCCGCCTCTGTATTCTTTTGAGTTGTTAGGGGAGCACAAGTTCGATCCAATAAACTTGCTTCTCCTTCAAGACAACTGCGTCGTCCTTGGCTTCGTGACATCTGGTGGAGGTGCTGGGTACGCACCCTTTATGACGACATCTGCAAGCCGCCAGCCCAGTCCAACTAGAGCCAGCCTCCGACTGCAAGGATTGCCACCCAAGCTCGGCCTTCTGCCAGAAGGGCCCAAGAGAAGGAACGCTGCAACCAACACCATGGTGCAAGAACGAGCGTCGCCAATCGTCCTGCAGCAGCCCTGGGAACCACCATCGTTACGAGGATCCCCCGGAGAAGATCCTGAGGACTGGTTGGAGAAAGTGGAGCGCGTCCGCTTCTTTAACAGGTGGGATGACGAAGAAACCTTCCGCCATGTTTTCTTCTATCTAGAAGAAATGACCCGAACGTGGTTTGAGAACCACGAAAGCTCCTTAACTAACTGGACTCTCTTTAAGAGCGAATTCCTCAAAACATTCGCTACCGTCGTGCGAAAAGAACGAGCCGCCCTCTTGTGGGAAACGCTCACGCAACACCCCAACGAAGGGGTTGTGATTTTCGTTGAGGAGATGAAGCAACTATTTCGCCGCGCGGACCCCGATATGACGGAAGAAAAGAAGCTACGCTTTTTAATGCGCGGTGTAAAGGAGGAACTGTTTGCTGGACTTGTCCGAAACCCGCCCAAAACTGTCGCCGAATTCGTGACCGAAGCCACTACAATTGAGAAGTCCCTCGAAATGCGTGCTAAGCAGTACGAGCGGAACTTTGTTGGCGCGGCTAATGCGAACTACATCGACAACATGCAGATTCCGGCTGAAAGCCTACGCGAGACCATCCGCGCAGTAGTGAGAGAGGAGCTGCGGAAATTTCTCCCCACGCCGCCACAGCCCCAAGTCGTAACCCTTACCAACGCGATTAGACAACAAGTGCAACAAGCGTTGGGAACTTCTACGCCAACCGAAGTACCCCGAACCTCCACCAGATGTCACAAAGCCAAGGACGACGCAGTTGTCTTGAAGGAGAAGCAAGTTTATTGGAGCGAACTTGTGCTCCCCTAACAACTCAAAAGAATACAGAGGCGGCGAAGCAGCGGTCAACAAAGTGACTTGCGTCGGCGAGCGTCGCAGAATCGAATGCCGCGGCGTCTGCTGTGCAGGCTTTTATCTTTCGGCACTAGAGTTTCTGGAACCGTCGATTCACATCCAGAACATTGTAGATCACAGAAGATTATTCTGGGCTAGCGGCGTTATGGCGAAACACTCTGCTTATCTGAATGAGATAGCCCGTGCGGCATAAAAATAAAGAATGGAACACGCGCTTCGCATGGGACACAGATAACAGATCCGGGCGCGGCCGGGCATTAAAAACAAACAATAAATAAACAAACCCGTATATGGTTCGCGGCATTGGGGGGCGGTCCTAGTCCAAAAGCAAAGCGGATGTGAAAAGGTAATCGCCTATGCAAGCCGTGGTCTGTCGAAGGAGGAGAAAAACTACTCTGCCTCCGAAAAAGAGTGCCTGGCAATCATATGGGCCATTTCAAAATTTCGCCCATACGTGTATGGTAGACCGTTCAAGGTTGTGACAGACCACCAAGCGGTGTGTTGGCTCGCCAATTTGAAGACCCCTCTGGCCGTCTTGGGCGGTGGAGTTTGCGCCTGCAAGAGTTCGACGTTACAATCATCTACAAATCCGGCAGGAAACACTCCGACGCCGACTGCCTGTCCCGCGCCCCTGTCGACCCACCACCACAAGACTCCGATGAAGACAGCGCGTTCTTCGGGGTTACGCAGAGCGACCTAGCCGCCCAGCAGCGTGCTGACACGTCGCCGTGCCTAGAGCATTCAAGCGGAACATACCAGCATTCAGCCTCAAAAACTCCGTCCTCGTGAAGAAGAATTTCAGCCCCGGAACGGGAACGAATTATCTACTTGTCATCCCCGCAGACCTTCGTGTCGAAATTTTGGAAGCGTCCCACGACGACCCGTCTTCCGGACATCTCGGCACAGCTCGCACTATTGCAAAAATTAAGGCGAAGTATTTCTGGCCCCGCCTTACATCCGACGTCACCCACTACGTTCGGAGTTGCCGTGACTGCCAGCGACGAAAAACGCCGCCGACAAGACCCGCCGGATTTCTGCAACCGATCGCCGTCCCGTCGAGGCCCTTTCAACAGATTGGAATGGACCTTCTAGGCCCGTTCCCTACGTCACGATCAGAGAACAAGTGGATTGTCGTAGCGACAGACCACATGACGCGCTACGCAGAGACCGCCGCTCTTCCGAGGGGGACTGCACAAAAAGTCGCAAAGTTATTCTTATACCAAGTTGTGCTGCGACATGGAGCCCCTGAAGTCCTAATCACGGACCGCGGAACGGCTTTTACCGCGGAGCTGATGCAAGGAATCTTACGCTACAGCAACACGGATCACCGAAGAACCACGGCGTACCACCCCCAAACGAACGGACTAACGGAACGTCTTAACAAGACGATTGCGGATATGCTGTCCATGTACATCGACGTTGAACATAAGACTTGGGACGAAGTCCTCCCGTATGTCACGTTTGCGTACAATACAGCGACGCAGGAAACTACGCAGATGACACCGTTCGAGCTTGTCTACGGAAGACGGCCGACTACGATGCTCGACGCCATGCTTCCGCATGTAGTAGAAGACGACCTCAACGCCGACGTCCAAGGATACCTTCAACATGCGGAGGAGGCCCGCCAGCTCGCTCGAGTTCGTATAACGGACCAGCAGCTGGTGGATGCCGGCCGCTACAACCTCCGACGCCGAGACGCCGAGTACCAACCAGGGGATCGTGTGTGGGTTTGGACTCCCATTCGACGACGCGGACTCAGTGAAAAGCTTCTGCGACGGTATTTCGGACCCTACAAGATTCTACGATGTGTTGGCCAATTAACCTACGAAGTAATCCCCAGTGGTGATTCCGGCACATCACGACGACGCACGCGACCCGACGTCGTCCACGTGGTTCGCCTCAAACCGTACTTCGCAAGATGACGAACTTTTTTGTTGCCGTTTTGTTGTTGCTATTTGTTCGGACTGTCGTTTCACTTTAGCATCGGGTCGATGCACTCTTAGAGGGGTGGTAATGCCGCGAACCATATACGGGTTTGTTTATTTATTGTTTGTTTTTAATGCCCGGCCGCGCCCAGATCTGTTATCTGTGTCCCATGCGAAGCGCGTGTTCCATTCTTTATTTTTATGCCGCACGGGCTATCTCATTCAGATAAGCAGAGTGTTTCGCCATAACGCCGCTAGCCCAGAACAATCTTCTGTGATCTACAATGTTCTGGATGTGAATCGACGGTTCCAGAAACTCTCGTGCCGAAAGATAAAAGCCTGCACAGCAGACTCCGCGGCATTCGATTCTGCGACGCTCGCTGACGCAAGTCACTTTGTTGACCGCTGCTTCGCCGCCTCTGTATTCTTTTGAGTTTTTAGGGGAGCACAAGTTCGCTCCAATTGATTGATTGATTGTAGGGTTTAACGCGCCGACGCAACGCAGGCGATGAGGCGCGCCGTAGTGGAGGGCTCCGGATTAATATTGACCACCTGGGGATCTTTATCGTGCGCCGAAATCTCGTACACACGGGCGTTTTTGCTTTTCGCCGCACGGGCTATCTCGTTCAGATAAGCAGAGTGTTTCGCCATAACGCCGCTAGCCCAGAATAATCTTCTGTGATCTACAATGTTCTGGATGTGAATCGACGGTTCCAGAAACTCTCGTGCCGAAAGATAAAAGCCTGCACAGCAGACTCCGCGGCATTCGATTCTGCGACGCTCGCCGACGCAAGTCACTTTGTTGACCGCTGCTTCGCCGCCTCTGTATTCTTTTGAGTTTTTAGGGGAGCACAAGTTCGCTCCAATTGATTGATTGATTGTAGGGTTTAACGCGCCGACGCAACGCAGGCGATGAGGCGCGCCGTAGTGGAGGGCTCCGGATTAATTTTGACCACCTGGGGATCTTTATCGTGCGCCGAAATCTCGTACACACGGGCGTTTTTGCTTTTCGCCTCCATCAGAAAAGCGACCGCCGCGGCCGGGAATCGAACCCGCGACCTCATGCTCAGCAGCGCAACGCCTTAGCCACTGAGCCACCGCGGCGGGTAAGTTCGCTCCAATAAACTTGCTTCTCCTTCAAGACAACTGCGTCGTCCTTGGATTCGGTCACTTCCCTACGCTAACAACTACGGCTCCTTTCCACTGACCCTATTGGATAAAACTACATCTCTCTCTAAAACACGGCCACTCTAAAAACGGAATAATAAATTTCAAACACTTATTCGTTTTCGTCGTCGATGCCTCCGCCGCGCTCTGTACGTCTGCACACCTCGACACGCTCGACACGGCTTACCACGGTGTGGTGGCGCCGTCTAGGTTCACTATCGGTAAACACAGCCCTGTGATGTCATTCAGACCACAAAAACGCATGATATAGCGGGAAAATCAATTTTTTAACTTAACTAAATAATTTCTCTGTGAATAAATCATCGTTTGCATTCGAACAAGCGCTTGGGGTACTATAAAACACAAAATCTTTCGAATCACATAAGCTTGTGTTATCTCTTCATGGCTCCTTTAAGTTGCGCTGTCTCTCACAGGAAGCTTTCGGCTACAGCGAATAGGGTGGTCCTAGTCCGGTGACAATGACAAGTAGTATTTCCACCGTGCTACTCGAACTCAGTCTCCTCCGGCTCGCGTTTTTGAATTTCAGGGTTTTTATTTACCGAACATACCCGCGGACCACGCATATCTCTCACAATACTGGAGGGCTCCGGGGTGATTTTGACCACCTGGGCGTTTTAAAGTGCACCGGAATCTCGACTCACGAGCGTTTTTGTTTTTCGCTTGCCTAAACAACGGCCACCGCGTCTGGTATTTCAGCTCATACCC
This sequence comes from Haemaphysalis longicornis, assembly GCF_048455015.1. NCBI lineage: Eukaryota > Metazoa > Arthropoda > Arachnida > Ixodida > Ixodidae > Haemaphysalis > Haemaphysalis longicornis. Next base: position 111,305,384 of record NW_027526335.1, read on the forward strand.
TGGGGCTCAGCAGCCCAACGCCTTCGCCACTGAGCAATCGCTCCCGGTCTTCTCCTCATTTGGCAATGAACAAGCTGTACTCGAAAAATACCCTGCGTGCAAAATTAAGCCACGAAATGTTCCTGATCAAGAGAATAGGGCTGAGAGAAATAATAAAAGCCACACTATGCGGCGTTAACAGAGTGCCGAGCAAACCAACGTAACTCCAGGAGATTCCACTTTTACACTGAGCACTAAGCATCTGGTTCACAAAAGTATTACACCCGCAAGACGTGAAGTTTTTTAAGCTTCTATTACCGTCCCTGTCCCATGCATAAAAAATGCCATCATTTAGGCGTAAACTCTAACCGCATGTAAGCTGTGCTCGCAATGCTCATTTACTCTACCACACTTATCGAACGACAACGAGTTAAACGGCCTCAGAATAACGTCGATGAACCAACACTATTGTTACAAGCAAGCCGTCACGCCGATTTTCACAGGCAAGAATTAGGGTGACCTGCACGTACATTTCTCCGGTGAACAGCGGTTATCAGATCCCTTTCATCGCCGTCTTTCAAGCCATAGAATGGCGGGTTCAACTCCGCGTGCCGCAATGCTTCTTACCTGCCATTATAGGGGTTCGTAATTGTTCCAGCCCGGCGTGAGCCTTTCCTATAAAGCTCACCACCAGAGCCCATCGGTGCTGCACTAACACCGGGCCAGCAAATTATCTTCCGCACGCCTGATCTACAAAGCCCGTAATGCACCGCCCCGCAGTCGGACAGGTAAACAACGTTACAAATTTTGCGGGCCTCTGGAACCAACATCGTTACGGGGAGGCTGTACTAAACTACAGTCACCTCGTTTTTCGCTCGAGCTGCCTAGACTCGAGGCATTTGCGTCACGCAAGATTTGTTGCCCCATGGCAACACGTTGCTTTAAAGCACGCCGCGGTTCGCATCCCGTTTCGTTTGGCTTGGTGGAAGCCGCCGAATCCATTCGCCTGGCTCGTTTTCCCCGCTCCCGTGCTTACCGGGGGAGCCCAGAGCTGCAACGACTCCTGCTGGCGTTGCGTACGTGTATGCAGCAGACCGGCATTTTGCCCGAGAGAGTAAAATTGCTATGCGTGCAGGATCCGAGATGTGGTAGGGTGGCGCATTGGTTTCCGTCATTTCCGAGATGCACCTTAGATGTTTTATGTGCTTTGACTAAGAAGTTCTTTCTTTTCGAGGTTTAATCGGTGATGATCTCCCCTCACCGTATGTCGCTTGTATGGACGTTAATGGAAGCTAGCTGACGCATTAAACGTATTGCGTAAGCGCTTTGGGAGAATACAATTGCGCGAATTTTTAAACGATCACAAAGCAACCGAATGCGAGCGAATTATTGTTCCCCGCGTTCTAGTGCAATACAAAACGTAAATGCCTAACGAGACTTCTTAACCAATCGGTAACCTTTTGTCTCGTTGTGGAATACTCGAAATCAAATTGATGTTCCTCAACAGTGTTGCACATTGGACGCTGCCGTAAATTATTCGGTAGATATTCTGAAAGCAACACGTTATCACCAGCCTATATACGCCCACTGCAGGGCAAAGGCCTTGCATTCTTCTCCAATCCCCCCGGTCCTGTGCTAACTGCGACCAATTTATCCCCGCAAGCTTCTTGATCTAATCTGCCCTCTAACTTTCTCCCGCCCCCTGCAACGCTTGCCTTCTCTAGGGATCCACTCTGTTACCCTTAATGACCAACGGTTATCTTGCCTTCACATTACATGCCCTCTCCACGTCCATTTCTTCTTCTTATCTTCTACTAATACATAACCCGCGTTTGTTCCCTGACCCACTCCGCTCTCTTCTGGTCCCCTACTGTTACACCTATCATCTCCCGTTCCGTTGGTCGCTGAGCGTCCTCAATTTCAGTTTAACCCGCTTGGTGAGCCTCCAAGTTTCTGCCCCGTAGATGAGTACCCGTAAGATGCAGCTGTCATACACTTTCTCCTTCGGGAACAACGGTAAGCTGCCATTCATTATCTGAGAATGCCTGCCGAACGCACTCCGCCCCAGTCTCATCCACGACATACTGCGACATACCACGACATACAAGCACGTATTTCTGTGGGAACACAGCAGCCGATTCGAGAAAGAATCACGACGTGTGTACATCTCCTTTTTGGACTTCTGTCAAGTATACCCTAAAAGTTGCTGTAGGACAAATTTCCAAAGCCGCAGTACATTATGTGGTTTGTAGTTCAGGCGGCAGCCTCGGTTGCTACGCTGCAAGCAATAGGTTTTGTCCTCTGAACGATAATAGTGCATTTTTGAAGTAGACACTGCACATCAATCCCTCCTTTTTTTTGGACCCTAACCGTCTACCCACCTGATGTCGACCAGTCCCCGTCATCAGTATTATGCTTGGGTGTTGCTTTCAAAGTCCGCCAGGACATACTGCCCACACATGTAAGCTCAACAACGGAGAATGTAAAAACGTTGCTTATCATTATTCCAAGCACATAGCTGAAACTAGCTTTGTTACCACCTGCTTTCGCACGCTACTGTTCAAACGTTTGTTTTTAAAGCAAAAGCTTTTTTTTTAGTGGGACAAATGACATCCTGCCCAAGAACAAAAGCATTTCCACATAGACCGGTTGGTCTACAGTAAAACGTTATGATCGCTGGACACACGGCACTTGCATGAAACCGGTCTTCCATTGTGTCAAAGGTTTGCTTGAAAATCCCTAAAAAGTAACAACTACATATCCGAAACTACACGCATCGGCCACGAAGAAGGAGTACAACAGTATACCTTTGTCTGAAAAACCACGCATTGGTTCACATTTAGATCGTAATCCTGTTTACTTTATTGCGCGAAAAAATTCGCGTGGGTTTCGTTCTTTGTTTGAGATTTGGGTCTTTGAATGTTTGACGATCACTTGGACGCGCTTTCAGCGAAGGTTTGGACGCGCTTTTGACGCGGCTTGGTGCCCGAAAGCTTTCGCGCTTCCCTAAACTTTTTTTAGGAGGGGATGGTCATTTTTTGTAGCTATAAATACATGGCTCCCACATGGCGTCATCACCGCCAATTCAGCTAGACTGCTCGCAGCTTTCCCAGCACTTTTCGAGATCAGAGACCAGATAAGATGGCAGTCTGTCACACTGCATGAAGCGCACAAATATAAAAGATACAGTGACGTCACTGCAAGCTTTCCATAAGATCTATTTGCCGCTTACTTTACTTTTCTATGTGCTCTTTAATAGGTTAGGCGATCGCGCTTCCCTTTATAAAAAAAATCACTGTTACGAAGCCCCACTGCCAGCGTGCCACAAAGCCTTTCCAACGTCGTTCATCTTCTCCCGTCAACGCTGACGTCTTCCGTTCTTGGTGACTCCGTTTTATATTTAAATTAGCCACACCTTCCTCATCTGTAAAAAAATCGCTTCCATTCGCTGCAGTTGTATCATTTCGGTAGATTTCTTCTTTGTTCAAGCCGCTGCCTTGTATTTTTCATTTCATTTAACCTGGAAGCTTGTTCATGCTTTTGTGTTTAGCTTTCTGCCTTAATTGATGGTGGCGGCTCAATATTCTTTTTTCCATTCTTAAGATGAAAGTTAAGTGTAGTAGCCATTTCGTCTGCTGTCTGCTTCTATTGCGATATCTAGACGACAGGGCATTTGATAGGTTGATTGTTTTTCTTTCGGGACAGCCACACGTTCATGAAAATTATTTCCTTGCTGTTCCGATCTAACTTGACCTTTTTCACCGATGCCACAAGTTTTTTCACTAATACAAACACTGCGGCGCCCCCACGATGAGCCAGGGCATGTGTAATATTTTTAAAGATGGTAGTATTGGTCCTTTTCGTACAAACGCATATTTACCATCTTCATGCGTGGTTTAGGCCCGTTTGTTGGCGCCCACGCTAACGTAGCCTGAAGAAGGACAGCCAATAGAATACAACAAATCTATGAACATTAGAAACGCACAATGATGAAATTCAGGCAAAGGGAAAAGAGGATTGAAGCCAGTGGTCAGCTGCAACCCACAGGGAACAAAAATATTCGGCCGGAATTACTGCCACATCGTTCCTACAATGCCATCGCTCACGACGGTGACGCCATGCCAGGTGAGCTCGCAGGGCGTTACTTATGCCGATTACTAGTGGTAGTGTTTTTATCCGACTAGAAAATTGTCAAAGTGATAACGAACCACAGTCAGGTTTCCCTAGATATGTATTGCATCAGCGAAATCATTGGGCTGAACTGTATGCATCATACGTGCGGGCCATGAAGCATCAACGTCGTAACCATTCATCGGGGGGCAATTATAAAAAGCTCCAAACAAGCCATTGAAATCACATATTTAGACTTACCGATAAAATTCCTGTGCCGAAGAAATGCGGACATTGGAGGAAACCCGGAGCGAAAAATCGGCGTGAGGAGAAAATCCCGCAGCGCCATCCGGCGGCTCACTCTTAAATGTTCGGGATGGCAAGGCGCTGCCTCAAAAGATGGCGTGCGAGCAGGCGTGAAAAGTTGCACCACTCGGGAAGTTTTCATGCTATGCAAACAGTGCCCGATAACGCTATGGGTTCCAATCTTTAAAAGAAAAATTTAGCTTCCTGTATTTTTTTTTTTTCGCAAAATCATCTTTCTTAACTGTACGTAATAGTCCTAGGTGTGTTATTTATTTATTTTTTATTTATTTATTTATTTCTATTTATTTATTTATTTTATTTTTTCTTTTCAGTTTTTTGTCCTGGTTATTGTTTGAAGCGAAGCTTGTATGGCTTAGGTTTTATGTATTTTTCAAATCTCCGAGGAAGTGCCGTACCTTTGAAGCATGAGGCTTTGGAAAGCGAACGTCCCGGTGTGTGTGAGATCAGCACGCAGCCGCCATTGGCTGCGCACGCCGCTGAAAACATTCCTTTGGCCCTCCAGCCTATACATTTATGCCTTGAATACCTATTCTGAGTACAGTAGTTATTAATAGGCACACATTCAAGATCAGTAAATTAACTATTCCCACATGTTGTGCGTCTCATTTTTGGATATGCATTTTGAATAGGTTGTTTATCAATAGAGCTAAAACACATCCTGACGAAGTCATCGAGAACCACGAAATATTTGGTTAAATCGAGAAATTCTTAAAATCGGGACTGTCATTTTACAAGCGGTAGACTTGATGAATTTGATGTCTAAAGGGAGACGGATCCTAGCAGCCACCATGACATCGTAAGTGCGGCGTCCGAGACGCTCGCCTGCCGATTATTAACCAATGCGCTAAAAGCCCACGGTGAAAATAATAAAAATAAAACGCTAGGGGTTTTTGGGAAACGAATTTGTTTTCTGGCCAAAAAAAAAGGCATTTTTGCCTGCACGCGCTTCATTAGCATTAGGCGGATGTACCTTTCGTAGCAGCTAAGCGCATTGAGTGCGTCGTCGGTTGCTTTATGAGGAGCGGCCAGCAAGTGCCTGAGCAACTCAGTAGCGCCCGTCACCTGGCCTCGAGGGAACAGGAGCTTCATCAGTTTCTGAGTCCTCAGCATCCTGTGACAGCACTTGCCCGCCGCAAACTAACTTTATACGTATTATTTCTTCATTATACAACACCTCCGTCGTGTCCCCGTTTGAGAAGGCGATCAGATAGTCGTGGAAGCTCAGATATGCTGCCGCCTCGTTAAGCCGACAAAGGTGTTCTCAAGAAGTTTGCGACATTCCTTCATGTTGCTCATTTTGATAGCTTGCAGAACTCCAAATACTTCGTCAAATCGGGAATGGCGCTGAATCTCTTTCGTCAGTTCGAGTTGATAAAAGCAGTAATCCGTATAGGAATTTGCGAGGAATCCTAATTTTTCGTTACATCGGGAAATTCGTGAGATAGGGTTCTGTTAGATCGAGTTTTGACTGTATGTAGTAATTTCGAGATCTGTAGGGCCTCGGGCCTCAGGTAGATAACAAAGGTTTTGAAAGGTGTTCCGCTGAGCGCCCCGCGGCGGCCATGTCTAGGCTCACAGTCCGGCATTTCGTGGCAACGGGCCTGTCGTAAAGCCAAACCATCGTAACCCATTTTGGATTTCACTCCTCTTCTGTAGTCGTGATAAGGACGCCGCGTATTGTCCGTACTTAAGGTTCGCTGCTCATCCACCTTCACCGAGTGGAATAGGCTCTAAATGTCTTTTACAGCGAGGCTTTGAGCATCTCGTTGGCCGGAAAATTTGGTATAGTAAACAAAAAAAACCCAGGCAGGACCCAGCAGTTCTCGCCCAAGAAACCGCGGGCGCATGCGTTAGGCTAATAAGGCGTGCACCATACAGATAAGTATTTGTGAAAATTAAAAAAAAACACAAAACAAACATGGAAACCTCATAGCGGATGATAAGGCGCCAGTGAACAATGGTAAAACCTTCCCCTTTCCCCCCCCCAAATTGTGTTTTCGTCGAGATTAGGTTTGCATCTTCTCTTGAAAGGGGAGGGGCGTTGACATCATTCGAGGGTCGCATGCATCAGGCTAGGTAGGGCCCTGCAGTTTCCGCCCAAAACGCTGAGCGTCAGTACCGAGCATTTACTGTCAGGGAAGCCCGTTGAGACAAAAAGGAAAATTTCATCCCCTTCCTTTTCAGCATGTGTGCTGCTTTACGAAAGCTGCGCTGGACAACCACATTCGCAGGTCGGGATGGCTGAGCGCATGCGTCAGGGCCCAGCATTTGCTGCCAGGGAAGCCCGGTGAGACGAGGAAAATTTCATACTCTCCCCCTTCAGCACGTGTAGCACGTGTAGCGCATTACAAACTGGACGTCCACTTTCGCAGGGTGGGATGGCGTCCATTTTAGGGGCGAAGCTCCTAAAGCCGTGGGTCTGTCCATCCCTTGTGTCTCGTGGTACGTGACCGCCTAGTTCGATGACTCACTCGCAGGTGGCGCTGGTGTGAGTGACGTCATGATGACGTAACTCGCACGTGACTGACACTATAAAAGGCAATCGCTGTTGACGCGCTTCCTCTTTCGCAACGAGTCACCGGATGGAGGAGGTGGTTGTTGACAAGGCTGCGGAGCGGAGGGCGCGCAGGGCGGCGGCAGCGCGCGCTCCCCGGCAGGATCCCGCCGTGCGCGAAAGAGAGGCCGAAGCATCTCGTCTAGAAAGTCGCGCTTCAACCGCGCGTCGGCAGCTTCGGGCTGAGCTCGCTTGATGCGTTTTGCAGCCGCCTCGCGAGCTCTCACTGCATCGGGGTTTGCCTGCCGATACGAGCGCTTGCTTTCAGCCTCAAGAACCCTACAACAACAACAACAAACGAACAAGAACAAAATAAAAGTTGATTTGTACAATGTACGCACACAGCCTTACGTCTTTCTTAATGATGTAATGGGCGAACTTTCACGGGAGAGTTACGGTTACCGATGATCTTCCCCTCTCGAGCTTCGCCCCACTTATCATCATTCATTCCGTGGATATGGCGTGATTTTTTTTAAGCTCCATTCTTTTATTTGGTTTAGGTGCGAAGCCTGTTCTCGTGATCCCTTCTGACAGCACGGCAAGAGGGTACGTTCTGTGGTCTCTGCACCTGGCATTATGTCGCATGTCTTGCGGCGTTTTAAAAGAATAACCCGTTTTGAGCGCAGCTCGAACTTCGGTGAATACTTCAGGTGAATGAGTTTGTCGTCAAGAGATGTGGCTTGTACGCTTTCTGCAAACGAACTGCAGTCATAGCAGCTTGAAGAAGGCCATTAAAAACTGCATGCACCTATTTCAAGTCTCTAAAGAAAGATAAATGCTTGTGGCAAAGAAACATCTAAAGAAAAACAACTGCGGGCAAATAGACAGGCCGTGAGCCGGAACCAGCGCACTTATTCCCGCACACAAGTTTTAACTTCCTCGTCGCGGGGCGCGAAATCTCGGGCGGCAGTCACTCCTTCGCTTTCACCCCTGCACCCAACTTCTTTCTTGCTGTGGCCTATTATGAGCTGTTCTTTGGGCCGGTTTCGTAGTTATGTTTGGGTGTCACGGCTCCTTGAACTCACTTTTCTCAACAATGAACGCGATTTGCATTTAGAAAAGACGACATGTCGTTCAGGCCTCTGACCTCAGCTTTTCGCCGGCTTGTCCTAAATATAAAGAGGGGCTTTCAGCAAAGCCCAATGTACGGAGTGTTTAAAGGAAAAAAGCTGTGGACCAGGAGAATGGCAAAAAAAAAAAATCGCCCATTCTTAGACTACCTTTTGGCTTAACTTTTAAAAGAGGCGGGGGACCACTCTTATATGAGTATACGGGAAAGCGGCGCCTTTCAAACTTGCCGCTTTCTCTCTTCTAGCGTAGTAGAAAAAGCAGGGAAAGAAGGACGTTCAAATTGTTTGCTTTCAAATTGTCGTCCTTCAAACAGCTTAATCTAGGCAATACGAATACGGCTAAATACAACTGATAATGGAGGCGCGGGCGCTGTGATTTTCTTTACTGCCTTTCGTACATGGCGATATATATCCTTCTGGCTAGACAGAAGTGTTTCCGTCTCGCCTTACTAGTGATATACATGTAGTGGAACCCAAACAGCAAGTACGTACATCGCGCTATTTTTGCGTTACCAGAATATACGCCAGAAGCAAAGAATAAATAAAAATAAATTAAAAAGAATCTGCCCCTAAGCCGATGAAAAAGCGAGACTCGCGAAGAAGATCCTACAAAAGTTGGTAATGTGGATGTCAGACTCCTATTTTAGGCAGCTACCTTCTTTTTGTACATTTCTTCTCCGTAAGCTGCTTTCAGATGTTTCGAAAGTAAGGTTGTGCTTGTCATTTTTTTTGGTAGGGGGGGGGGGGGCGGCGCGGGAGAGCTAAATTTTATTATCTGACCACACACATTTTCTAACACACTCGCTAAGGTGCCGCAGTGGCTGAGGCGTTGTAGTGCTTAGTCAAAGGAACGGGGTCGATGCCGGGCCGCGGTGGGTGGTTTTCAGATGAAGCCGAAAAGCGAAATCACCCGTGCCTGGCGATTTCTTTGCACGGTAAAGGTCTCAAGGAGGTCAAATTTAACCCGGAGGCATTTACTACGCTACGCCTCACAGAGCAGTTGTAGCGTTGGGGTGTTTAAGCCCCAAATTAAAAATACACCTTTGCTCACATGGTCAAGCATTCGGCAGTTACAATTTACGAGAGACGTGGCTGAAAGCATGCGATAATGTAGACTACTACACAATGTCGGCTCGATGAGAACCCGGAATGACGGTGAAGGAGTGGCGGCGTTTGTTGTAATGCAACTCGGGGACTGCAATTTCATACACATTTATTTATTTATTTATTTATTTCCACCATACACCACCTTCTCTGGAACTGTGCCGGACTCTCCGAGGAACGGCGTAGGTGTCTACCTCCTCACGTCACTTCCCTTCAAGAATGGATAACGCCTTCGAGCGACGTGAAAGAAACTTTACTGACCCTGTGGGCATTTGCTGAACGTACAGGTGTAGTGAAAATGACCTAAATCAAGTGGTCCGTGTGCGGGGCGGACATGCTTTGTGATTGAACCCAATCCCCCCGCTGGTTTATTTCCCCTCCTCTTCCTCCCCTTCCCCTGCACGAGGCGTTCGACCTCTCCCTTCTAAATAAATTTATTTATTTATTTATTTATTTATTTATTTATTTATTTATTTATTTATTTATTTATTTATTTATTTATTTATTTATTTATTTATTTATTTATTTATTTATTTATTTATTTTTACCCTCAAGGCTTACAAGAAGTGTTATAGAGGGGAGGGGCTCCATCAATAGTGGAAAAGAAGGCACGTAAAAAAGGGAACGCAAAGAAATAAGCCAACAGGAAGAAGGCATGGCCAAGACAGGCATGTTACGGTAAAATAACAAGTATAAAGCAAATATGATCAAAAACTGAAAAACACACTGCTAAGAACAATACAAGTATAAAGAGAACATAAGCACGAACTCAAAAGCAGATCGCTGTGCAAAAATTAAGAGTTGATTTGAGTGCGCGCGCTTTCAAATCACCAACATTAGGGGAAAAAGGTAAGCAGATAAGGTGTAGGGTGTACGTTTTAGATGGTTTGTAAGTGCAACGCAAAAAAGATGAGTGTCTGTGATAGTAACCAATGAGGCAGTCAGGTGATTCCAATCAGTGCACGTCTTCGGAAGCAATGAGTTACTGTAGGTTGTACTGCGCTGAAAGGGAACGCGAACTTTATGATGGTGGTCTACACGGGTGGAAGTATAGGAAGGACAGGCGATGAAACGTGGACGCAGCAGATGATTGCGATAATATATCTTGTGAAAGAGGCACAGTCGAGAAAGGTTTCTCCGAGAGGCAAGAGAGGGAATGTTAAGTGTGGCCTTCACGTTAGTAACGCTTGCTGTGCGGTGGTAGTCGGAAAGAATGAAGCGGACTGAGCGGTTCTGAACACTTTTTAAATTATTTATTAAGGTGACGTAACCGGGCTCCCAAACAGAAGAGGCGTATTCTTGGGTAGATCGAACTTAAGTGAAATACAATTGTTTTTTGAGGGAAGGTGGTGCAAGGTGGAAGTTTCGTTTCAGGTATCCAAGCATACGGTTCTATTTTGAACCTATTTACTCCATATGCCGTTTGCAGAAAAGATTGTTAGGTATATGTATACAAAGGCATTTGTATGAAACTACGGAGTCAAGGGGAGTATTGTTAAGAAAATAGTTTGGACAGGATTATTGGTTGCGCGAAATTCTCATTGATTTACGTTTAGAAATGTTCAGATCCATATGCTAGAGCGTACACCAAGCAGTGACATTATTGAGGTTAGTGTAGTGTAGCAATATTTGAGTTACTAGTTTGCTTGCGGTACACAACACGATCACCTGCGAAAAGGCCGATAGAACTGGATATATTACTAGGAAGGTCATTGATGCAGATTAAGAAGATCAATGGTGCTAAAACAGAGCTTTGAGGCACACCAGAACTGACCAGAGTTAAAGGTGAGTTTGTTTCATTAGCGAGCACGTACTGAGTTAGGGTATTTAGGAAGGCAATAATTCACTGCAAGACTTGAGTATCAATGTTTAGCCGACTGAGCTTTAGTATCAGAAGTTGATGGTTACCCTTGTCGAAAGCTTTAGCAAAGTCCAAAATTACACAATCGGTTTCTAATCTGGAGTCGAGAAATGAGTGCAAATCGTTAGTGAACGTGAGAAGTTGAGTTTCATATGAATAATGTTTTCGAAATCCACGCTGAGATGGATGGAAAAATTATTCGATTCAAGAAAGCTAACCACGTGCCTAAAAATGATGTGTTCAAGAATTTTGCATACCACAGATGTGAGGGAGATGGGCCGGTAGTTAGGTGGTTTTGCATGTCTCCTGATTTGTGAAGCGGAACTACTTTGCCTGTTTTCCAATCAGTAGGCAAGCATTCATCGTTAGGAGATTTGTTCAAGATGCAACGCAGTATTATAGAACTGTATTCTAAAGAGCTTTCAAGAAATTTAGAGGTGATTCCATCAGTGTCACAGGAAGATGACCGCTTCCTGATACTTCTTCTAATGATACTTCTAATCCCAGCGTAGTCAACAACACTAAAATTCGTAGGGAGGAGATTGGGTTCAGGAGGAAAAGGCTCACTAGAAATTAACGAATTGTCGAACGAGCAGGTAAAGATTTCATTAAGCAGGGATACTTAGTGATGATTAGGAACTTGCTCACCGGAGCTGTTGCGTGGGTACAAAAGCTATTTTAAAGCGAAGCTTTTTATCACGACCGTTGGTGTCAACAGAAAACTCCCGGAAACAAATAAAGGAAGTTACTCGCCCGCCGAGAATCGAACCAGGAATGAATAGATAATAGGAGTCAGAGCACGTTGTTTTACTGATCGAGCCACGAGCTAACACGGAGACGGAGGAGATAGACGGTGTACTCACTGAGCACATCTGCGTGTTTACCCCCTGCATTCTCAATGATTGATGATTGATTGATTGTGGGGGTTTAACGCGCCGACGCAACGCAGGCGATGAGGCGCGCCGTAGTGGAGGGCTCCGGATTAATTTTGACCACCTGGGGATCTTTAACGTGCGCCGAAATCTCGTACACACGGGCGTTTTTGCTTTTCGCCTCCATCAGAAAAGCGGCCGCCGCGGCCGGGAATCGAGCCCGAGACCTTGTGCTCAGCAGCGCAACGCCTTAGCCACTGAGCCACCGCGGCGGGTACGCGTTGTCACTGACTGCCACGTGATGCGTCACGGGGCCCCTCGCGCCGCTGTGCGCTCAGCCCACGGCACATTTGGCGTCCCTGTGCACGCTTTGCGCATGCGCAACGAGTTATAAAATTTAAGGACGCTCACACGAACACGTGGCATCGCAATTCTACTGCTTGTCTGCCGCCGATCTCTTCGCCTGTGTCGACGGCTGTAGGGACGGCGGAGAAGGGATGTGGTCTAACACTGGTTTGCGGTTCCTTTAATTTTATAAAAAAAAGTCTTTCCACTCATGTACTTGACAAATGCAGCTAAACCAACCGCCCTTCATAAATCATGCATTTATTTACCCTTAGGAAAAAAGTACCTATTTGAAGTAATAAAGGGTTTGGTTAAGTGTATTTCCCTTGTCCCTGGTTTCAGTCCTTGTACTGCCATGAGTGTGAATTCAAGTGAAGTCATAAGGTAATCGCTGCGGGTGTCACATAGATCTTCGCTTTCCAACCACCTTCGCAGGGTGGATTGGCGCGCATTTTTTAAATACAGTGCTCACTGACAATTCTCGTTGTTTGTTGTCTTTACGCCCAATCACGTCCTTGCAGCTGATTCTTACAGCTTGAAGGGATTCTGGGAACCTCAGTTGTAACTAACAATACATCTGTTGTGGCTTTTCATGATGTGAACCTTGAATTTAGTCGCACACCCGAGTGAGATTAGTAAAATATGGCTAGACTTGTATAATTTCCGACGTTTAATCATGTTGCCTACTGGCATACAGCGCACTGCTGTAACCCCAAAAACTAAAAGGACATATAACACTATAAGTTCAAAACAATATGGTTAGATTCGTGACTAATTTCTAAAGCTTGCAATACATTCCCACAACGTCACCAGTAACAAGCCACAACTTTGCGAAGACTCCAGACGGCCACCTACCGCCATTCCACCTGCCTCCACGTCATATTAGCCACCCAACCGCCTTCCCTCTGCGCTGACTGTTTCCAACCTGGCATCCTATAACATATTGTATGGGCATGTCAACGCACCTCAGATTTACCTCCAGCTCCCAACCCCATCTTCGAGCATATGAGGGCTTCCTGCTGCATCCGAGATCCGGATACCCAGCTGAACCTGGTCACCTGAGCGAGCGCAGCCAGTAGAAGCCAAGAAATATAGCGAAAACGCTGCTGTTCTTTTACGGGGCGTGGTCCATAACATCAGCCTCCGCTCGGTAAATAAAAATTTTATCTCTCTCCCTTTCTCTCTCATTGCCTCCCTCTTTCCAAAAATACCAATGATATAACCGCGCTAAAGATATGCACACCACGTATGGTTCGCTGGAAGCCGTTCTAGAGACGAGGCAAAAAAAAGAAAACGAGCGCGCTGCTCCGAGAATCCTGTGAGCGTGGTTCACAAAAGGCTTCCATTGTACGAACCGCGCACCTTTGGACAGAATAAATAGATGCAACGCTGCGGTTCAGCAGCACCATTCTTGGCTTCTTAAAGCTGGAAATTCGCTCGCGCCTGCTGTGGCTCTTACGTGCATGTTGCGTAAACCTGGTGCGCTCTCCCGATTTTTATTCAAGAGGGCAGAAATTTGCAGCTATACAATGGACTGCACTCAGGAAGGCCCTTGCCTCTGGGCTGGCTAGAACCCTGGGAAAATCTTGCAAACTTCTGAAACTAGCAGCGAAAACGCCGCTGTTTTTTTTGTGTGTATGCGCCAGCACAATCCAGAATTATTCAACGTACAAGTTTACAAGTTCCATTTTTTCTTAAAATAACTACCATTTGTGAATAACTTTGACACTTGTCGTTCTTTCATACCCGAGCTCGTGTACGCGGGTTTGATTCCACGCCGCGGCGGCCACTTTTCTGATGGAGGCAAAAAGCAAAACCACCGTGTGCACGAGATTTCGGTGCACGTTAAAGATCCCAGGTGGTGAAAATTAATCCGAAGCCCTTTACTCCGGCGCGCCTCGTGCCAGCATTGCGTCGGCGCATTAAACCCTACAATTATTTATATCAACCAATCGTTGTTTCATACCCCGTCCTAAATAATAGCTGGGCCATGGAACATTCGATTTTAGGCTCACACTGGTCCTGAACTTTAACGGTCTCCAACTGCTAACCATTTCAGTATTCTGTCACGTACAAGCAGTACTGTGGTCATCCAACTTTAAGCGTATTTTTTTTTTCTTTTTTCTTTCTGAAATTTTTATGTCTGTTCATTTCTTCGTGCTTATTTCCGTTCAAATCTCCTTCCTTCCTTCCTTCCCTCGTGTTTCCTTTCCGTGCGCGCTTCCGGGGGTATCATTGGCTTTTTTAATTTCATTCGCGCTTTCGCGGTTTCTCCTCTTTTGTTTGTTTATTCTGTTTTCATTCCTTTCGTTCTTTTCTTTGTATCCTTTTTTCCCCCTTACCGGCTAAAATGGTTGCACCGCAAAAACGACGACGGACGAATGAGGAACAAACGGGACGAGCGCTATCCCGTTTGTTCCTCATTCGTCCGTCGTCATTTTTGCGGTGCAACCATTTTAACTATGTACCAACAAGCCCGACTGGTTCTCAACCCTTACCGGCCTTTATACCCTAAACCATTGTCTATATTTTCTTACTATGTTTACTTTTGTTTCCCCCCTCAGCCCACCCGCCTGTGTCTTTCTTTCTCAGCTTTAGGAAAGTAACTGAGGTGTAAATCCGTAACATTGCTGTCTTTTCTCTCACTTAATTTCTTTCATTATACATACTCCTTGAGCGCCTTTTCTCTTTCACCTTCGTCTTTCTTTCTTTTCTTTCATATATTCTTTCTCTCTGTCCCTCTCTGCCTCTCTTTTATACACATAAATTAGAGAAAAAAGCAAAAACGACCATGCAAGGCGACCATAAATTTGTGTTCTCCGAGGAAGACGCACACCAACGCACACCAACCAGCGGAGTTGATTGAAAGCGTTCCCAACGTTTTGGAGCCAACTAGGCTCCTTCATAAGGGGTGACGGTGTAAGACCAGAAGCAGCATTTATATAAGGTGTCGTCTTTTAGGGGCGAAGCTCCTCTTGCTCTGGCCCTGTCGCGTCCCTCGTTGCTGCTGTATCCGGCACATTGATGATGATTGTGGCAGGATCCCCCTAGAGATTGGCCGAACAAAGATTGGCCGAAGAGGTCAAAACGTTCAACGCGTTAGTTGCTACCGAACAAGGCGGAGAGGAAGAAGAAGAGGTTGTCATTCGTCGCCTGCGAGCTGAAGACACGTACCGGTAGTACGCGACACAAGGCGGTCTGCCGAAGGCGGCGGCCAAGGTGGCTAAAATGTCACGCACCGAATTCGCCAAATTACCCATGGAGATTCTCATCGTCCCAAACAAGCCCTACATAATCACCACAAACATCGACGTCGTCAACGGGCTTATCAACGGAGTGGTGGTAAGCTTGACGTGTCGAGTCTTTATATGATGTGCGGGCGAATGTTTCACGGTTTTACCGTTAAGCATTTTAGCTTCGCCCCTCTCATCATCATTCACTTCGTGGAGACGGCTGGATTTTTTTTTCTTTTTTCTTTTACTTGCATCTTGCCCTGTCGCGTCGGAGGCCATGGGCGTAGATGGCGGGAAGGGCTCTTAGCGATTTATTCAGAACTCACCGAGTCCCTTGTGAGCAATTCGTTTTGGTGGCGGTCACCTGCACCCCAACGAAGTTATTACGCTTGTCATCTTTTTCACTGTGTTCGGCCAATGTGTTGAGCTGAATCTAAGGCTTTCGAACGTCGGTTTTGCGCTGTCCGAGGCGTTCTGGAAATTTTATGATCTCGCCAACGTAACTAGCCGGGCATCGTACGCAAAAAATTTTGTAGACGAACGACCCCTTCGCTTTTTTCGTTTCGCGGACGCTCTTTCGGTAGGGGCATCAACCTTACAAGCATTGAGGCCAGCTCGTGGGAGACGGTAATGCTTCTATTCCGAAGAATACGGGATAAGGTTTCACTAGAACCTGTAACATAGTGGAGGGAAATACGTATGGTTCGTCGGATGAAGAGGGTGGGGAGCACTGTCGAGGCAGGATAGGGGTTGTCGTCCGGTGTCATTAATAGAGCGGAATTTTCATGGTTGCAGCCCGATCGGTAGAGACGGCGTTTGACGCGCCGTTTGAAATGCTAGTGTGTCCGTTTTTCTTTAAGTTCGTCATTACGGCTTTTAAAGCAAAGCTTTACTACGTTCGTCCAGCGCTTTCGCGGCGCATGCGCAATTTCACCTTTGGACCGGAGACACACCCACGGCGAAACACCCCTCGAAGCGCATCGCATGATTCACCGGGCCGGTTTTAGGTGCTGCCACAAGGACCCGTTTTCAGTCGTCCTGCTCAGCACGATCAGCGGCCGCCGCCGCCGCTGCGGCATATCAGGTGATCGGCAGCCGACCACCCCTGCAGACTCCCACGCATGCGCCGCTGTGTCGTCTTGGGCTACGTGACTCGTCTCGCGCCCGGCGTAGAGTAACGGCGCGTTCGCCGTGAATGAACGCCGCGTTCGACGGGTGCGCAACGACGCGTTCGTCGGGCCTCCTCCTACGAGTGTTGCACGGGACGGAACGGCTATTAGCCGTGGTCGGCAATACAGCTACATCAAAGCTTAACCAAGCAAATCCAAGACTCAACTAGACTAAGCCAAGCTTGTGCTTCGCATATCCAAGGTTAGGTGAGCCCAGCCATCACCTTCTGTATTTTTACAATGCCAAACGCATCAACCCGTACATGCCAACCAAGCCCTCCCCTTCTACTCAGGCCCCTCTCCCTTAATCGCTAGCCTTCCCGGCGCTTTAGTCATGCGACCCGTTCATCTTGGGCAACGCGTGGTGGAAATCGGCAACGTTGGCAAAAACGTGCCCCGCCGCGGGTCCGAGTTTTCTAACCCCAGCGATAGGCTCGTTACTACGACAACCTCAAACATCGGTTGCCTTGGCAACCTGGCACAAGCCACTCTCGAATTTAGTTACAGTCGGGTGATCCCGGTTCAGCTCGGGGCCCCACCTTGCGACATATGGGCACTGCAGGCGTACCATTGACTCCCATTGGGAAGCGGGCGATTCGTTTGGCATTGTAAAATACAGGACGTGATGGCCAAGCCACAGCCATTTTTTCTTCCTTCTTCCGATCGTCTTGACCATACAGTCATAGCTCTAAGAGAGCTAGGTCTACAGGTGACGTGTGGAAATTCGGGTGGTAAGAATCAAATTGTAGGTGGTTGCCGCAATGGGTGGTCTTCTAGTACACTGTGAAATTGTGCTGATCTGTGTCTTTTCATCAAAACGTCAAAGAATGATGAGGGGCTGTCCGTTTCTTTTTCGTGGTAAGATGGATGGCTGCTTCAAGCGAATGCACATGCGACAGGATGGTGTCTGCTGTTGTTGTTTTTTTGCGATACGAAAACTGTCGTCCGCGTGCCAGAGAAACTATTTGGTCTTTTTTGGTGAAAATTTCCCAAGCGGCCCTTTCATTTTTTTTTCATTACCAGCTTCGCTGTGGTTTCGGAAATAGCAGCCCTATCTCAGTTCCACTCGCTTGCTTGAAATATTCCTGCTTGTAGCAGAAATATGTGCTATGCAGGCAGAACTGCAAAAGTTGCGCTATTTCATTGATGCTGAGGCAGGTCCTGGAGCTCGGGCTGTCGTCCGTCTGGAGAGCAGTCTGTTCGGTGGTGACGGCCAGGAAACAGGAACGCTGGTAAAAAGCCACACCAAGTCAGTCATCTGGGTATATGGGCACTTCGGAAACACGTTCGACGAAGTGGCCTGCTGTCTTGACGTGGGTGGATGTTTTGCCAATGAGACGGGAGATAACCTGATGAAGGATGTTGGACAGAGCTCAAAATGGTGAAGTAGTAAGTCTACAATTGCCTGGATAGCAACATCGGGCTTCTGAATTATGGGTAGCCCATAAAAACAAGGTGTGGAACCATTCCAGCAGATGAGTCGTAGATGCAGGCTTCGTAAATCGGGGAACTTCTTGAAGATGTTGGCCAAAACATTGTTCATTTGCCTTTCAACTTGTGGAGATGGCTCCTTTATCATTCTTCCCTACGTTGAGTAATCGAGGAGGTCTTGGAGTTTGCTTTCGCAGGCGTGTTAGTCAAGCACGACGGTACAATTTTCTTTGCCAGCATGAGGGGTGACTACGTTATGAACATCTGGTTTGATTGTAGGATTTAACGCGCCGACGCAACGCCGGGGATGAGGGGCTCCGCAGTGTGGGCCGGCGGATTAATTTTTACCACCTGGGAATCTTTAACGTGCGTGGAAATCTCGAACATACGGGGTTTTTTTTCTTTTCGCCTCCATCAGAAAATCGGCCGCTGTGGCCGGCAATCGAACCGGCGTCTTCGTGCTCAGCTCATCATCTCGTAGGCTACGGATAGCTGCGGCTTCATATGGTTTCAAGTTCGTAAGGTGCTGTCGGGGAATTTTCGAAAGAACTCCAATAGCCTTCAATAGGACTTCTCTCGCACGCCGGCTTTAAGGCGTATAATCCCACTTTCCATGGCTGGCACCATTTATGGCCGAGGGGGCCGGGTAGGTTTTATTTAAAGTCACGACCTTTAGCTAAGCCACCCGTCTCAGAGTGAGAGAGTTGTTTTGACGACAAATTAACAACAAAGCTTGCGCGTTCAGCGGGTGTGGCTTCATTTTTCTTTATCGCTGAAACCTTACTTTCTTGGGATGCCTGATGTTTCTCAGATGCAGACGAAGCTACACTTCTTGCAAATGAATCCGGCGAATCAGAATTGCCTGCTATGCGATGCTCCAGTTTTCTGCGCAGGAACAAAAGGTCCAATTTCTTCATCCTTAATGTCGCTTTGCACTCGCGGATTCCGGCGCGCACCAAAAGCCATTCAGCTTGCGCTAGGATGTTTTTTTCTTCAGTATTGCGGACCAGGTGCTCGAGTTGGAGGCTGCGAGGCACGACGTCCAAATCGCGGCAGGTCTTCGTAAAGGCGAGGTGGTTTTTTGGAGGATAAAATGCTTCGGGTGACGCTTACATACCGTTTTGCCAGCGCTGGAGGAAGGAATTGGACCTTTCCTCTCTGCGCAGGCGACTTGAGCATCGCATACACAGAAATTTGATTCGATGAATTCGTTTGCAAAAAGAGTCGCTTTGTCTGCATCTGAGAAACTTCAGGTATCCCAAGAAAACAAGATTTCAGCGCTAAATAAACAGGAAGCCACACCCGCTGAGTGTGCGAGCTTTGTTGCTGATTTCTTATCAAACAACTCTGACCAACTGACACAAGCGGCGCGGTCGCTTACGTGACCATCTTTGTCGAGTCATAGCTAAGTTTTAGGAAACGATTAGTATGAACCGTAATAAAAATAGTGCACGTGTGAAGTCCGGCCAGAAGCAATGCGAACACTGGCACTTCAGCAGTATTGCAGCGCCACCTATGAAAGTGGGCGATAAACATAATAACCAAACAATGACACTTCAGCACTATTGCGGCACCATCTATGAAAGTTGCGATAAACAAGATAATCAAACGGGCGCCTGTGAGAAGGCAGCAGCCGTGGTCAGCCGGGTATATTTAGTTTTAAGGCCCTGCTCTTAATACGTCGTTGTAGACGTCACGAAAGTACATGATTTATCAGAATTCAAATTATGACTGATAACATTCAATTTTTCACTGTATAAAGTATCGTTTGCTGCCGAGAAAACACTTAGGGGCCTTTAGGAAACGAAGTCTTTTGAATAAAACAATCTTGTATTTTGTCTACATGGCCACTTTAAAGTAAACTGTAGTAACAAAAAAAATCGGGGAGCCTAGCACTGGTGGAGCGAAGACTGCACAAACAGCAAAGCTGGTTCCCACAAGGCTTATTCTTGGCTCCTGCTATGTTAATGCGTGGTTATACTTGGAGACTGGATCAAGTTTTCGGCGCGGTTACCCTTCGAAACCGGGTCAAGGCTTCTGCGTGGTCTCGTCATTAGGCCCATAACGAACTATGAACACTCGGTGATTAAAGAATTTGCAATGTTGTGATTGATTTTTAGTACGAGTCATTTCTGTCGTCGTCATCCGATAGCAGAACCACACCGGGCAAATAGTCGTCCAGGGCGTTTTCACCCAGATAATTGTGGACCTCATCTTCATCTGTCCCGGGTGAAACCTGTGCATTGGCGAGGAGGACCTCAGTTGACTCGTGCTCTACTCTGTGCACAAACGTATCCCACGAGTCGATCGAAAAAACGCTCTTCTTGTTCCAGCTAGTGCTCTTGTCGATCTGAATCAAGACCACCTCGTTATCGCCATGGTATACTGCAAACGGCATGCCAATCATTTGAACGCTAGCCGGATCCAGGTTACCAAACAGCGACGCGTTTCCAGAGCGATGGATTCACCAGTTATATCGAGCAACCCCACGACATGTTTCCACAAGCGTGCTTGTACCAGTTGTATCGCGCCTCCGACAGATGGCGACACTAGATCTGCCGCAGCGCGGCGAGGCAAAGCTATGATAAAGAGCTGCCGGCACGCGTGATGACGTCCTCGCTAGGCGATGACGTCATCACGCGCGCCGGCAGCTTTAGTGCGTCTTGTGCATCTTGTGCACGTTCGGCGTCCCCATCACCAGCATAAACATCATCGCTGTTAAAGATCTGCAGAAATTCAGACAACTGCCTACTAATGCGCAGCATTCTCATGCCACTTTTCTACGGCGTGAGTTCTGTACAGTAGATTTTCTTATGAATAGCCATCGTCATTGGGTTATTTTATTGTTTTTAAGTTTTCTTTTTTTTATTGCGGTAGTACGCCTCATGGTATAAAGCCTACATTACATGTGTATTTCAATTCCCGTTTCGCGGAGGAACGCAGGAAGGGAATGGTGATGGGGTACCCATATCCACCGATGTAGGTCCGATGGTCTGCCCAGGTGGGACATTGTGCCTCGAAGGTGTCCTGTTTTCACCTCTTTCAGTGAACAGCAAGTACGCAGCAGGTGCTCTGTATCAGCATCCTCAGCAGAAGTTTTTTTCCCCCGTGATGTAGGTTTATACCATAAAAGCGATTAAGTAAGTGGCTTTACATCACCAATTACGTATTTTTCAGCAGATGCAAATCGTAGTGCCGAGTTGGTCATTTTAGCCATTGTGTATTCGTATTTCTAAAATTCTTTTCTGCGCTGTTTAGTTTAGTTTCCGTTTGTTTGTGCGACATGTATAATTTTGATTTTGTCAGTTCATTCCTGTAAAAGATTTGTGTTTGTATTTTTCATATTTTTCGAGTTTCGAGAATTCTGTCCGGCCAATTATCTTTATTTAAGCTATTATAGCCACTAAAAGTGCTACTTCCGGCGATTCAGCATTTTTGCGGAAATTCAGGAGGAAATTTTTGCGAAGGGTTGGCTCATTTTCGCAATTTAATTTCTATTTTGAATGTTATCTTGCATGCGTATTTTTTGAGCGTACGGTTTTTTGAGAAGATATTTAGGGTATACAATTTTGATTCCGTGAGATAATTATCCTCTAACTTTCATTTTTGCTTTTTTTTGTTGCAAATTTTCGGTTTTTCAAAACTCTGCTCGGTTAGTTATCTGCGGTCTCGCCATTATAGCGGTTAAACATCTCACTCCTGCCACTTCTGCATTTTTGTGCGAATGCAGGGCGTAGCGTGGTCCAAGCTGGGGGAGTATTCAGCAAAGGGTGTCACGCGTTAAAAAATATCTTCGACCCACATCACCAGAAGGGGGCGAGGCATCACGTCCGTGTGCCTTGTTCTACGCCCCAATTCTGTCAGTCTACAAGCTAACTGAGAAAGGTGGAATGTGGCCTCACGTAGACACTCCCGCCGAAGTACGACATGGCAGTCCGTCGCCTGCCATTACCTGCCCCGTCGTTGTTCACCGGAGCAAACAACGCCTAAGTGTTTTCCCCTGTCCCGGGGCAAGGCTGTCTAAAAATACGTCACCGGGACCCTCTGTACTAGACTTGGCTTTTACGCTACCCTGAAACTGAAAAACAAATGTAATACGCAGTTTGGCTGTGCAACTTCTTACGTAGAGGGAATGCTGTGGTTTGGCGAAAATCTCAGAAACGTATTAACGGGGACGAAGTCATTTTTTCGCTAAGTGCTTAGACGAAATGCTTCGCGCAGTGTAAGAAAGCTGCCCTTCGAGATGGATTCGTCCACATCGGCTGCGTCACAAGCACCATATTCCGCGCTGCTAAAAGTTATTGAAATATAGCACGTACCAATAGGGAAGTAAATAGGCGAGCTGTAATTTTTTGAAACTAGTGATTGCAGTAGTACTAAGTGGCAATTTACCACTTATAGCGGTGTCGTGTTATAACCAAAAATAAAGGGCAAACTAACAGCTATCCTGGCACAAAAATTCCAGAGAAATACGCAACCTCAGCATGAACAGGACTCAGCATGAACAGCAGAGAAAACCTGCATCGCTGATTATTCTTGTGTGTGCTAAGGTGACATGTATATTTACAGTGCAGAAGTTCAGCCATTCGCGTCAATTTCTTTATTATTAGCAGCGCTTCGCCCACAAGATTTAGCGCTGCCTAAAGATTGAATGACTAACATTTCTTTCTCGTCTAAGGGAGAGGAGAGTGCCACTAAAGACCTCAAAGTAGTCTAAAGCCCCTTACACACTATGTCACAGCATTCTGACGTCAGCAAACATTTCACAGAATGTATATCACTGTACACCTCTCTATGTATACAATCAGACAGAGCAATCGCTGTCATAAAACAGCGTAATAGGTAATAGTGATAAACCAGCCAGAAAGAGACGATAAGAAGCAAGGTGAGCAACATAAAACAAACAAACAAATAATTGATACGCAAATGTTCATGAATTTCATCAGTTATTGATGAAAACAAGAATAAAAAGGAATATTTGTTTACATATACAGATCAACATATACACACTTTTACACAGCTAGTTCCACACAGAGAGAACGTGCACATGTAATAACTGCAAGACAAAGAAGGGTAGTATGAAAAAATTCTGGTCATCTTGGACATCACCATTACAAAAAACACGAACTCACAACGCATTCATAAACCTACAAACCCGATTTTTTTTTGTACATGCGACGTTTAATAGTAGCAAGTTTTTTACGCTGCCGGAAAATGCTCCGTATTTAACAAAACTATTTTGGATAATATACGGCGTAAGTGCTATTTGTGAGAAAGACTAAAACCAAAAAATTTCTTTTTTTTCTTATCCTGCTGTTTGTTTTTGCTAAATGATAAGTGGCGCTCCAAAGGCGCACTTTTTATCGTGTCTTCGCAACAGGCGTATCTGTGCTGGCGCTTATTTGGTTGAGATATCGCAAATACAAAAAATACGAACGCGGATTCATCTTTGGTATGACGTACGAGGTTGCAAATTCCCTTGTGTGGCCGCAGAATGCGAATATACGCTTTTTTCATCAATGGACGAAGACAGAAAAGCAGTGACTGCAGTGGAGAACATGCACTGGAGACGCGTCTTGCACACGTATGTTATGCTGCGTCCTATACGTGCGAACAGAATAACGCAACAGATCATGTTTTTCAGCAGTGTTGTTGGCTCTTTTGAGGAGTCTCGTTTTCCTAAATTCGAAGGAACTCGAGAACAATTTTTTGTTGTTTTTTTTAAATTTACGCATTTTTAGAAAAAGCACAGCAGGTAAAAATTCTTTAATACAACCGATATTTTAGAGATATGTTTAGAAATATATGGCCAGAATTACTTGTCACTTACAAGTTGGTAACAAATACAAATATAAAGATATGGGGTCGTCAAAGTGAGAGACAATCTCGCGTCTTGTCCTACTTCACAATTTTTTTATAAATATTTATGCATGGCAAAAGGCGAAGTTTTCTTTAACTCTTGGCCACGTTGGTGTAATCTGTGTTTTAAAAGAAACTTCAGCCAGAACAATTACAACTTGTCGTGTGCAAAGCTTAATGTTGCAAAAACCTGCACCGCCGAAAACCGCGAGTCACCCGCGCCACTTTTGCGTTATCTTCACTCCAACCTACCCACGCTAGAGGAAAACGAATTGCACTTTATTGCCATTCCCTGGCTTTCACACAACTCCTAAAATTATGAGAACAACAAAAAGTGCGCGTGTACACGTATGTTCGATCCCTCTTGACACCTGCCTTTAATGGGAACATTTCTCAATAGCCGTACTACACATGCCACCCTCTTTGTTTGCTTGGTCGCTTCCATTTTCGCGGCTTATTTGGTCACAAAGCCATTTATGACTATCGTACTCTCACTGAATTTATAAAGTAAATGGCAGCTGCCGTGTTTTATGAACGGTACAACGTCAGAAAAAATAATACAGGAAAATTACTCATGGTTGCATAAGAAAAATGTACATTTTGTAAACAAGAAAGTACCAAATCCTAAACGGTTGTTGCAGTCATCCACATGCTTAGCTGGAACGTCACATTTAATTTTAGCGTAGAACATCTCAAACGTTCCCAAGAACAACTGTCCAAACGAATGTGGAGGAGTGATGAGCCCCCTCGAACTTGAAAGAAATGCCGCAGTTGTGAGTAAATTTTCTTACACCAAAGTAGGACGAGACGACAAGAGTGTAAAGCGTTGCTGCCGCTAAGCCTGTGGCTGACCGTACGAGGTCTGTTCAGATAGGCTCCTTGAGTTAGTTTGACGTCTTTGTTAAGTATTGCAGGGGCCACACACTATGCACGTTTTGAAATGCAAGTATGAAAACAACTACCGCGGCTGCAACTGTCATGTGAGCGCGTATTTTTCGGAGCGGTGAATAACGAACAGTGAGTGTCACTTTCAAAAGGCGTTTTCGAGTAGTGTTTTTCGTTCAGCGTAATGTGGGACGTTTTTTGAGCGAGATAAGTGTTTTTCGAGCACCTAATGTACACATGAATGCAGGCGTTTATTGCTGCATCCATAAGCACTTTTTTGAAACGTCAGAAAGATTGGTCTTTAGAAAACGCCCAAAGAAAGCACTCGGCAACAACCATTCCACGCTTCTCCTATAAACAGTTATACCAGCGCTGATGTCGCTCGTTCAGTGATGGCAGCCAACAACCCAAAGTTAGGATGGAGTGTGAGAGCTTCCTCTTCGCGTCCGAATAACTTACTCTTCATTCACGCGCAACAACAATGATGACACTCGCTGGAACAGTACTGCAAGGCACACCACCCTGAAAACATTACGCTCAATTTCTGAATCCTTGTACGCGACTTCAGGTTTACCTTTATTAGAATTTCACCGTTTCCAGCGAAACTTGTAACGCCTAAATGACAGTTACGTTCTCAAATATTGCCGCCAATAGGTATTGTCTAGCTGAAATAACAAGGGCAGGTCGTTTTGTAATGTTCTTCCAATCTTAATAGAAACAATGATTGTTGAAATCCTTGAGGAAAACAGCACCGGTGGCGACACCTTTTTGCATGGAAGGTGGACTACGTACATGCGAACAAGCATTGCTCTCACAAACGTGCCTGAACGAACGTGCCTTGGCGATTGTTACTTGGGCAGAGTGTACCCACGTGGTATGTCCATGTGTTCGACCGTGGTGAGAACGTCTACTCGTTAATTGGGATTCCAAGCGGCCAACGTATACCCGAATGGATTTCCCGTGAACAATGTGGGGCAACGCACCACTCCCCGAAAGAAGTCCTCGAGGGAACAGTTTCCCTATAATCACGGGTTTGTAGGTTAATGCAAGAGGTAACTCCATGAGGCACACACAAGGGGAAACGCAATGCACAATGCAAAAGATATATCCACAGCAATGCAGCTTGCGGTGGTTCTGTAAAATCTTGACGCGTTGCCACAGCCTACGCCGAAGGGCATCAGCGGGACGCATCGTACAATAAACGCATATCGTAGTTTAGGGCTACACTTTTGCGGTTGCACTGCGCAGGCCATCAATATTCCCGCTTGCTTCTATCGCTTTCAGTCGCACAGCCCACAGAAGTACTTTTTTGATGGAGGTCTATTTTACTTTGGTGGCGTACCGCTGAAAGTAAACTGGCGTTGTGGCCCTGAAGCCTCATTCACAACAGAAACCTGCGCGTGGGGTGGTGCACCCTTTTCAGGAAAAGATTTCTCCAGAGACAGGGGTGTTTACTGTTAACATAGGCGCACCCAGCGTTTTACGAATGAACTTTGAAATGCCCTCTTTTCGAGAGAAAAAACAAACAAATTACACTTGCTTCTTCATTGGGAAGGTCGTGGCCACCTGGGGGTCGCTAACACCCTCTTGGGGACAGGCGTAGGCTCAGAGGAAAGGCATGTCCCAATCCATAAAGTGATTCCGAAAATCTAAATAGCGACATCAAAACTAAAATGGCGGAGACTTTGCTGAAAGTTTGATATTTATAAAGTTGCGTTTTCTGGCGTCATGGGCGTTATGAGAGCGGAAGCGGTTTGTTTCATTTTGGAGATAACGACTCTAAACACACAGATAACGACTGATAAATACTATGAACTCTATGACTGCATATGGGACGACAGTGAAAGATGAGGTATATGACCGTGTATGACCTTTCCGTTTGTCATCTCGTCTCTGCTCTGCTGCTCCTGTTGGCTAGGAGAGGCATGATAGGGACGACGTTGCGTTGGCATTTCGGATCATGCTCAGGATTGTCTTTGCAGTTGGACATTTACGGGAATTTCAACATTTGATTAAACAGACGCCTGAATCATCCTCTACATAACACAGAGCTACACACTAAGTGCCTAAAAGTGATGCCTGTTTTCGGGTCATGCTCGACGAATCTGAATTGTGTGATCGTACGCTTCGATGTTACCAGTGTTCTTTCTGCACGGGATGTTGCTTTTTTATCAAAGTGGAGCTTTGGGGGACGAATGAATGCAAAAGGATGCCTGACCAGTTGTAAGGGTAGGGTAAATTACGTAAGAAATTGCGAATCTCGAGTGAACTGTCGCGCCTTCTGTCATATGTTTAAACCAAGAAGGTCATGCTGTTGACAAAAGGTCACAGTGCAACTTGCGAGTTAAACAAGCCAGTTCTTATTTTCAAGGTCTGTGCTGCCGACAAATGGGTAGATAGTACGAAGGGAATTACGGTCAATAAATTATTGCTTCTGACAATATATTTAAAAGTTAATAAAGACCACCATGCATATAGATATCAAAACCTATTTAAAAACAGGGTTGCAATTTTTTTACATTTTTTAAAAGTTGGTACAATATCCAAAATTTAAGTAAACCATGTGATTTAGAGAGAGTTTAGAGAGAGAGAGAGAGAGAGAGAGAGAGAGAGAGAGAGAGAGAGAGAGAGGGAGAGAATGCAGTTTTATCATGCTAATGAGGTCTGTCCAACAGATAGCCTAACATGCTACGTCAGGTGTTCGCTTTCAATTTTAGCAGAGTTCAGACACAGCGGAGCGGCCACACGCGATCATGAGTAGGGTTTATCAGTAGTTATGTCGATGAGAAAATGACACAGCTGAGAAATTTTGAACGCTGGAAGGCATCAAGTAATTATGTCACAGTAGTCTGGTAATGCGCACTTGTAATGCTCAGAAGCTTACAGTATATTGTAATCAAAATGATGACTTGCGGAATATGCTGCCAAAGGTGCTTACTTTGTCAGATTTATTTCATTACTTTTTGCAATGCAACCTTTTAAAGAAGCAAAAACCCTAAAAAGTGGCAAAGGATGCAGCTGACTGGGTAATCGTTACACCAACTCATATCATTTATTTTCCTTCTCACAAAGAACGCGGTCCTAGTTTTGTCGTCGGGAGAGAAGGCCAAGCTTGCTTAGCCACTTGATTACCAGAGAGCAGCGAGGGCCACCCAGTCGGCGATTGGCCACGCCATCATGTTGTTTCCTTACGTGCCAGTTTTGCGAAACTTTGTGCGTCTTTTATGGAAATATTTGCATCTAATTTTATTAGTTCTAATCTTTCAGGAACCGTATAATTTGCGCCTGTCGGCGTTGCTTTGTATAATGAGGGAAAAAATGCATTCAGTTATCAGGAGCATAAAACTTGGTACGAAAAATCACCGTAGTATCAAAACAGGTGACCATTAGAATAGGGCGAGCCTTGCCCCTGTCGCACGCAGCAATGGGCGGGTTTACAGAGTAAATAGCGTCTGGTTGATTTATATTCCACCCTTGGCACGCTCATTGTTATCAAGCTCAACCTTTTTTCATCTTTGTTTATGCTGAGATATTTGTTAACGCAAACATACCCTTCGCCGACATTTTTCCGTAATGGTTTCCGAATAGTTTACCGACGGCACCAAAACATAGCTTTTATATATTGATCACACTAAACACAAAATCAAGCACTAGGAATATTATCTTATCGCTCTTCCTAACCATCACTTAGTTTTTCAAGAAGCGGAGCATAATTCAATAGGGTGTAATGTATGCAGAATAGCTTTATTGCTTAAATAAAACGTGGCGAAGTTCCGCAGTTGATGTTTCTATGTCGGCTTTATGGTATAGACTACAATTGCGTGGAGACTGTATATAAAACCAATGTTTCAATCTGCCTAATTGTAAATACAACCAACTGTTAAAAAATCTGCATTCGCTAAAAGAAAGTAGCGACTATAATGGGTGTGAGTCGGACTGTGCATTTTGGTATCCTTGAGCGTAAGAATAAAACTCTTTTGTACGCTAGAAATAAATTTTATGAAGTGTAATAATAGTAGTTGCGTTGTGTAATGTGTACATGAAATAGACGGTTGCTACGCTGCGTGTTCGAAGAGCACTCAAGTAGAATGGGGCTGTTATTCTAAACATTATGCCGAGTCATGCTGTTCGAGATGTGGTCGAGGAGGGGTACCTTTCAAATAGGGTCACTCGGATATTCAAGACTGGCTAGCGAAAAGAACCGCTTTTATGCCTCTAAGAAAAATTATTCGGTGGCTAGACAAATATGTGCTTATGGTGCGTACGTCAGGTGTTTGGCCGTATATGAGGAGCTGCGTTGTGCACCTGTCCCATTTCCACACTGTTCACGTTCAACGCCTTACATACAGAGTAACTGTCGGAACTTATCAGTTCATTTCCGCCGAAAAACAATTTAAAGATATTTATCGAGCAAGTTTACCAACAACTTGGGCCCACTGCAGAAAATGACAACTGAGAGCTCAAATACCTGTAGAAGAGATGTCGTATCACGTTTTCTGTCAAATTGTTTTTTCCAAATGATTGCTGGAGAGTGCACGGATGGCCAGCAAGTCCAACGTATCCCGGACTAAGGAAGTCTTCCAGCGGGCGGGTGGCCTAACATCAGCACCTCGACTCAAATAAAGTTTATTCATCATCAAATAATGAGAAGCTAGAACGGTAATCTGTAACAAATGTAAAAACAAAACTGCGGTCGAGCTTGCGTCAGTGGTATTTATTGCGTTTCTCAGTCATCGTTATTTGCATTTGTTTGTATTTGCTATGTGTAGTCCTCCGGACAAGGCCCATTTCGATCTTAAATACATGGGGCTAGAGAATTTAAACTTCTAGTATGGTTGTAAAATTTCTCGGACATTTATGTTCGCTTTATTACTTTCAAGTAGAAACCCAGTGATGTGCCAACTTCTTTACTGCTGCTCGTTTCAGCGTGTTGTTCTTCGGTGCTGTTTCTTCGTCGTTTGGCGCGAATTGCTGCGGCAATCGGAGCAGCCGCACTTCACGCGAGGAGCTTAACTACAGAAAAAGGTCTTTTCCGCCAACACCCTGTCCTACGCACGTGCCGTTGCCTTCAGTTATCAAGTGGCCTGCACCAGGATAATTTTCTTTCCATCCTCATATTATGGTGGGCTAGCATTGTGTTTAGGGCACATGGCTGCTGCACCCGCGGCCCGGGTTCAGAGCCCAACCGAACACAAATCTGCATTCATTCCAGTATTTTAGGGGCGAATCCCCTTACGGGCTGGGGCTGTCAGCATCTCCTGTCGTCGTAGTGGTCATTCGTCTCATGTAGTCACACTGCAAAAACACCGGACACCCCATTTCCACCCCCACGCGCGAGAACATTTTATCTCCATGGGCAAAAACACGTACTAAAAGGACACACCGGGACACTCTTTTTCCAACGCCTCGTGCTAGAACGCTTCGGGCTTTAAAAACACGAGTCTTTTGCAGCAAAGCTGTGTACCTCTATTCTCCAACAGCTTTATCTTCGTGGACAAAAACGGCAAGGCGACAAAAATACACTTTACACTGCACGCTTCGTTCATCCACAGGTTTCACGTCAGTGGAGATGGCCGGGGCTTATTGTGTTAAAGAGGGCACCATTTCAACACCATTTGTGTTGATGCGAACTACGAGAACCGTGGTCACGTTTCTTGTTGGATGAAACATAAGCGGCTGTCGCCGAAATAAAGACTCTCGTTTTACAGAAAAAAACGAACAAACATGCGGTAGGGCCGTTAGTGGGAGTTTTTGCCTTAATAATAACTGCCCTTTTATTTTAAAAATCAATGCCTTTTTCATCTAACAACAAAGGTGGTAAAAGCACGAAGCCTTCTCTGCACGAAATCAGTTAGGCGTGTAGGAGGAGTTCCACTGCGCGGCACTTAAGCGTCAGCTACTGTTGTTTGGCGTCCTCGCCGACCTTGTAACAGAGCGAACGAAGGGAGAACTTAAGAGGGAAGTTTGTCGAAAGTGTGAGGGGGAGGATGGTATGTTGAAACGGTGCGAAACGCTCCTCGGCAGTGACGCATGGCGAAAATGTGAAGGGGAGGCAGTCAGCCATGCCGAGCCGCAGCGACGCGCCGCGAGATGGCGTCATATGGCGCCGCGAGATGGCGTCGCACGACGGCACGTCGGGCGCACGTGCCGTCGTGCGCCCGACGATTATTCTTTCACTTGGTGAGACGCAGTTCGCGGTCCCTTCCCGAGACGCAAATTGTTCGTGCCACTGATGCAGATGCTTACCATCACTGACATTTGAGCGGCAAGTTCAAACACGATTAACAGCATGCTAGTCGGCGGCAACCGGCTGCGAAATAACGGCACAGTGGCGCGCGCCACCGGCCTATCGAGCATCACGCGATCACTTCCTGGGACGCAACAGCTATGCGCTGCGACCAAGAAGACTGCAGTTCGCAATGCGCAAAAAGTTCGCATTTGGGAGTATAATAATCGTCAGCCAGCTCTTCTTGAAATCAATTTATTTTGGAGTTCGAGAAGAGGGAGTATAGTAATCGTCAGCCATCTTTTTTTTTATTTTGAATTCAATATATTTAGGAGTTCGCGTAGATTAGGGCGAGCATGCAACATGAGTCAAAGACAAAGTTCAAAATACAAACCGCTTCGACAATGTCGGAATGGCGTGGTGGGATAGACGTCGGCTTCATACCGCGAGGGACCCAGGTTCGGAGCAAAAAGCGTTATCTTTGTTCTTTTATTTTTTTGAGGCCCATCGCGTTTCGTCATCATCATAGCCATGTGCCTTTTGTGAAAACAAATTGTGTAAACTTGGCTTTCCTGCAGTGCTTTTTGGTGTTACAATCTACGGTGCAAGTAAGGCATTGGAAGTTTTAGCATTAAAAAAAGCAAACTATCAGTTTCTTTTATATCGTTATTTCTTGGAAAGGTTGTTCTGGGGCAGTTTTAAAGGCTTTTTTAATTTTCTTCCATAAACTGTCGAACCCCTGAAAAAACCGATTCCAGACACATTCTCACCTAACACCAATTGTAGGGCACTCTAATTACTTTCATAGCATTTACAAAACTTGCCAAACGTCACCATCTTCAACGTACTCGTTCTTGCATGATCAGGCTGATCACCGCCTTTTCAGGACACACCACCTGCGCGAATTTTGTGTGTGCGTTAGTGTTAGCGTTCCTACATGTGAGCGCGTGTTCCTGCTTGTACCCGCCGCGGTGGCTCAGTGGCTAAGGCGTTGCGCTGCTGAGCACGAGGTCGCGGGTTCGATTCCCGGCCGCGGCGGCCGCTTTTCTGATGGAGGCGAAAAGCAAAAACGGCCGTGTGTACGACATTTCTGCGCACGATAAAGATCCACAGGTGGTCAAAATAAATCCGGAGCCCTCCACTACGGCGCGCCTCATCGCCTGCGTTGCGTCGGCGCGATAAACCCCACAATCAATCAATCAATCCTGCTTGTGCACCTATGCACGCGGGAATGCTCGTCTGCCTAAAAGCCCTCGGTCTGCCTAACACCCCCAAACTGAAGGCGTAGTGTGAATCACTTCGTGTAGTTTCGTATGCCGCATTTTTTTAACACGGAAGTGTTTTGTTCCGGGATTCACGATGACTTCACTTACGTCACACTCGTCACGGAATTGACGCCAGTAAAACGGAGCAAGCGGCCTGGAAAGGGTGCCCCGCTGCACAAAGGGTGTGCTTGCGGGGAAGCAACCTTTAGTACTAAAGAGTACGTTATACAACCCGCCGCGGTGGCTCAGTGGCTAAGGCGTTGCGCTGCTGAGCACGAGGTCGCGGGTTCGATTCCCGGCCGCGGCGGCCGCTTTTCTGATGGAGGCGAAAAGCAAAAACGCCCGTGTGTACGACATTTCGGCGCACGATAAAGATCCACGGGTGGTCAAAATTAATCCGGAGCCCTCCACTACGGCGCGCCTCATCACCTGCGTTGCGTCGGCGCGATAAACCCCACAATCAATCAATCAAGTACGTTATACATCGGGGTGTTCGTTTTCGGGTTTTACATTTTAACACGAAAGTGTTTTATGCCGGGGTACACCATCACCATCACCCCACCAAGATTTCTCTGACGTCATATCCGCCACGGAAAGGAGGCCAGTACATAATGCCGCAACGACCCGCCAGCAAAACTTCGCTCGCCAAACACACCAACAAGACAGCCACCGAACCGCAAATCAGGCTCAGCTGCAGATTTTGCGGCACATTTCACTCTCGTGTTTTATCGATTCCTAAGATAGAGGAATCAGCCTCACTTTTTAGTGCAACTGAGGTTACGATGTGGCAGCGTCGGACAGGCATTAAACCAGTGTGGCTGAATATCACTATTTAACGCATACCCCAAACAATAAAGATGCATAATTCAAACGCTGCCCATCAAAAGCCAGTTTTGCGCGGTGCCCTCAAGACGCCATAGGGACAAGGTTGTGGGACTGGTAGTCACCGAAAAAGACACCACCGATAAAAACGGTTAGACATTGTATTGGCGCACCTAGTGGTGCTTTGTGAATGCTCTGTAAAGAGATCTCTCCTGCAACTTCATTTCTGACGTGAAGCAGCATGAAAACAGAACGTACGGACGTGAAGCAGAAAACAACGTCCTCTCTGGCGCAGATATAAGTTGTGTCAAGTTATCAAACTCTTTTTCCGCCAAAAAAAAAACAAAAGTTGTCCCAAAAGAAACGACCAAAGAAACACTGCGGTTTTCATGGCATTTCTAAACTAACCCCTTTCTCTAACGATTAGGCACAGCTTCGCGTGTTCGAAAGGATCAAGAATGTCCGACCTCTCACACAACGGGCACAATTCTCGGCTTAGGAAAGTAGCTATTCTCGCAGAAAAAGGTATTCACTCGAATAAATTGCGCATTTAACCTGTCCATTGAATTTAGTGGAGTAGAATTTCGCCCTATCACTCACCTCCTAAGCATAGGGATGCAAAGGCAGTTACACAATTTATTTTGTTGTCTATGTCAGAGGTTGCCCCGTCAACTCTGAAACAGTCAAATACGCGAAGCTACCATGTTTTTGCGGTTCTAAGGACCACCAGATTTATATCACCCTCCCCTACTTTCGGAAAAAAAAATTTTGAAAGGAAGTCGCCACACGAATCTAAGCACCCTAGTTTCTAAGCAACCATCGCACGTTGGATTCCCGTCGCGTGGAAGAGAGGTCGGGTTGAAGTTGTGGCCAAGTCATTATAAAGTTTTCAATTAGAAACCACTTCAGCGGTACAGAAGATAATAGAGAGTTTTAGTATAGCGGAAAGCACCACTTTAGCGCGCCCATAGCGTTAGCGGGCACGCTAACCGTAGCATAACGAGGCGCTATCCGTTCGCGATTGCGGCCCGCAAAACGTTAACGCTACAGCTAGAACGCTATACTAAAACACCCTTGCCCGGGTGTACTTAGAGCGGCGCTACCACGGACTCAAGTGGAAGTGAGCGTCACAGAGTATCAGACGTAAGCGGTTGCTTCGATGTCTGTATCTATCTATCTTTTCAATGTGTGTCAAATGAAACTTTATTCCTCGCGCCTGTTTCGTCTCGTCGAGATACGTTGGCGAAAAAAAGTTGCGGGGGGGGGGGGTAATTTCGCATTTTGGAATTTAAGCATCCCCCTTATTTTGCCCCTGGCGATCTTGGAAAAAGGGGGTGCTTAGAACCGAGTAAATACGGTATTTAACTTCGAGCCTGGGCTACACAAAACAGGTAGTACTTCAAACAAGCAGCGCAAAGTGTTCACTTTCTAAACTCTCATTGGGCCGTACCAGGCATTTCCCTGCCGAGTCATTACCTAGCGTAACGAGGAAATATTTCGCAAGGGGTTTAGGTTCTACTTTCCCTGACGACAGGGCCGAAGCGATGGTCTTGCAGCCAGGGTAATTAGTCTGTGCTAAGCAGCCGCTGTTCCGCCGAAAAATTCGTTCTACCACCATAACAGCCTCCCCTGTGTTCGCTTTTGCACCGGTCGGGGTGCTTTGACGTCCAAATTAGTTACCCTGTTCGTTTTTTGAGGCACTCGGGGCGCTTTGTTATATAAAAGTGTGTGTAGGTGCTCCAGCTGTGAGCATTTTAGCCCTGAAGGTACGTTAACAATAGGCTGTCTGCACGTATCATCGTAAGAACTGAAGAACAACTTAACAAAGAAGTGAGATACTCAGTAACCAACAATAAGTTTCTTAACGTGTTCAGCTCTACACTGTATGTTCATTAAACCTTATATAAAAAGGTGAGGACCCTGCTGTTTTTTTTTGTGAGAAATATGTACTGGAGTTCGCATCAAACGGAAATCAATAATGTAGTAATGATACATTGATTCGGCATTACAATGACTGATCTCACTGCCCCGGTAGATTATGCACGTGTGTTTTTACGGTCGAGAAAAAACCCGCATCTCAGTTCAACAACGTATTCCTTGCATTGGACTTTACTATATTCAACCGGTGTATTTTTAACTCAGCTCAAAGTTTTGAATCAGGGAACATTCAGCTTTCTTGAGACTGAGAGAGAGACAGAAAGGTTTAGAGAGAAGTAAAAAAATAATTCGTCTCTTACTCACTTTGAAGAATATGCGGGTCTTACACCCTGTGAAGCGGGCACGGTATTTATCTTCAGGTTTATCACGCGGGCATATTAAAGTGTTTCTTAACTGGGCTGTGCAATGGCGTGTTACTCGGCGCGTCACGTTACACCGATCCGTGAGGCACGGACACATCCGGCTTCGGTTTGTCACAATGTTCTGTTTTTTATATGCCGCACACGCGGCTTCACGAAACCACCATCAATGGACAGGCTGCAGTATTTACCCGGCAATGTCCGCTCTAGCGGCACAGATACAGGACCACAGCGGCGGTGGGCGGACCGGCACCGCTCATCACGGCGCCGTTCTTCGCACGCGACGTCCAATCTCCCCTTTTTCCCTGATACTTTGAACGTTCCTCTTCCCGCACGCTGGGCTGCGTCACACCTACAAGAAGCAGTCCCGTTAACCTTCTCCCTCACTCTTTATCTTTCTCTCTCACTCTCTTACACCTGGGCAGTTCACACCGACGCTGAGGGAACATGTGTACACACGAATACGTGTTACCCCAAGGGGAAAGTCCCAGGTATCCCATCTCTTGCTCCAACTCGGTTTCGTTCGCACATGCACAGCGACTCCTGCAGAAGGGCGCTCCTGGATACGGACAGACGTTTTGCTAAATTAGGGTGCCCAGGATCTTTTGTATGTTCGCATAAGGAACCTAATACCCATAATTTCGGCTACATGTACATGCCTCACACACACTCATGTCTGATGTGCCTACAAGTACAAGTCTTGCGACCACTTAAGGCAAAGTACTGTTATCCACGCACCGGCTTTTCTCTAAAATACGCAACGTTGAGGAGAAAAACCCGGCAGCGATGATATAGAGAAATTGCAATAGGCCGCTGAAGGCATTTCAAACAAGTATTCCAGCAACATTTCCTGCGGAGAGCTCCCGAAGTGTCAATCGGTTCCTGCCCCTGTTGCCGAGGCGACATTGGAACACTTCCTATAGGGACCTTTCCAGGGCTCCAACGAGACCGCGTTTGACACATGGGGCCACAGGACTTCGCCCAAGGCCGCCCTTCCCGATATTCACCCGTGGAATCACGGCCCCCTTTACAAGAAACACTTGGGATGTATTTCGGAAACTGGACTCTTTAGTTTCCTGTAGTAACCGCATCATTGTGTTTTTTTGTTCTTTTCGTTCTGTGTCGTACTTCTGTTCTGTTTTGTACATTGTTGCCTCGTTACTTATGCCCTGTAACAAAATGACGCATTAAAAATGTTCCAGTTTCTTTATCAGAGGCCTGCGCTTTCCTAGGCGTGGAACTACATTTTTTTTACTACCGATGATATAACAACGGGTAAATGTTCTTCGACAAATTCCTAGCATTTCCAATCTTGTAAAGATATGTAATTGTTTTTATTACTCCGACAAATGTTAACAGCATCGGTCATTGGTAAAAACTATTGTGCTAACGTGATTAAAAGAGATATACGTGTTTGAAATATTTCGTCATTTTCTATTAGTTTAGTTAGTATCCTCGTGATATCGTTGCCTAACCAATTCAAGAACAAAGTGACCCATATGTGTGGACGCCAGAGGTACGAGTTCTTCAATTTTGTCTCCCGACGAGTTTGGAGTGCGGAATGAGTGTCCAAAATATTCTTCGCCCTGAGAACCTATAAAAGATACGTCATAGTGACACATTTCCCACTGGAGAGATAAAAGAATATATTCTTTATTATCATAAATAACACCCTTAGCTAACAGGAATTCCCAGTCTGTCCAATCGAGATATTCTCACATAATTTTCAATATCTCAGAGGCAAGTAACGTGACACAGTATGCTTAAAAATATTGATTTGGTTGAGATTTCCGGCACGGTACCCAATTTTTGTATATCTTTAATACCGGCATCACAAAAATATATTTGCATTTTTCTAAATTAAAGTGGTTGGACGTATTTCTAGAAAGGGGTTTTATTAGAATCACGATAGGTGCTGCAGGTCCTTAAGATTTTTTCTAAGAATGGCTAACCCAAAACGGCTTTTTTTTATGATTCTCAGTGTGGAGCCTTTTTACGAACCCCCAAGGGACAGGGTGTGCGAAAAGGTTTATCACACTTATGTGAATACAGTGAATTGTCGCAAGTTATTACCTGTTTATTTTGTGGTTTGCATGCAGCTACTCAAAAAGTGCGTACATATGACTATAACTTTTTTTGAAAAAAACAGGTGCACCCAGGAAAAATTCACGTAAGCAAACGCGAACGAAGTTTATCTGGTTAAGACCTACAACCAGTTGAAACTAATTTAATCATATAAAAAGCCGAAGACCCGAAACGTACACTGATGAAATACCGTAGCCTCATGATAAACGGAACATTGAGGGACCACAAAAAATGAGTTGCCTTTAACATGAGTTGCATTTACTGAGAGATATGTGCAAAAGTGCAAATTTATGTGCGTGCACACTCTTAAAGGTATTTCATGGAAGTCTAAGCACTGGAAGGTGAATGTAGCAGATAGCTTTTCAGAAAGCAAGAAAACTACAAGAGGTTTAAGCGCAACACTGACAAAGTATATTTGGCAACAATTAGCCACTGTGTCCTAAAAATGCGTAAAAAGGCATCAACAGTCGGTTTCAAAGTCAGGAATGATGTGCTTTCTTTTCTAACGTAAGCGCAAGGTGTGCACGCCACAGGCCTCGGCTTCGAGAGGGCTTACGAGCCCCCGAATTTAGAAGACGGCAACAGGGTAGTAAAGAACCACGATGACACGAATGAGGTGGCAGGAGCCAAGCCCTGTAACCTGGGCGACTTGAATCGAGACCGGGCGACTAGAACAAGAACTGTGATGTCGTATTCGTCGGGCTAACATGGCTGACTGCTAACGAGATGAGGCTTACGAGGCCAACGTGGCGCTAAAAAAGAATGGAAGACCTAAGCAGCCGCACCCGTAAAACGTTGATGCTATTAGCCATGGATTTGACAAGAAGTTACTATTCCGGTTTCGTTTACACGGTGAGGCGGAAATTTTAGTTCCGATTACCGGAAGTTTTCTTGCTTTATCTAAATACAAAACCAACCAACTTGCGTGCTACAATTCCGTTTAAGCGGCAATTTCGTTTAAGTGATTTTTGTTTATCGAGATTCTACTGTAATCGAATTTATCTTGGAGCATACTTTGTAGAGTAAGGTATTGATTTCTCACTCCATATAATTATGTGGCCTCACCGACATTGGTCCTGTGAAAGCACAAAGCAAAACAATGACAGAAGTTGAAGAAGAAAAAACACGTTTTTATCCGGCGCGAATATAAGGGAACTAATAAGCGGGAGTTAATCATTATGTCCAAAACGAGTGGGGTACTTTCACATAAAATAAATAAGAGAAGGTATTGTACTGAAATAAAGTTGTTATCTACCAGATGAACGGCAGACCTAAGCATGGCACTACATTAAACAGACTTGTTTACGCCTACTGGGCGAAGCTATTAAACCACTATAAAATAAACGGAACTTTTCTGGAACTGCACGGTTGCACAGCAGCGCATGAAAAACCCGTACAACCGTTTCAGAACTAAATAAAGGCAAGTTTACGCGAGCTGCTCTGTGCACAAATTAATAATCGTGGATCTAACAAGCGCACGTCGATCGTAAAATGTGCACCGGCCACCAGTTTTATGACTTTTCGAGGCTCCAGAACATTTGTGCATTCAAACTGCGCCTCCTATGTGTCATGTACCGTTCAGTGTTTCGAAGCGCACTCGGGCATTAGGCGGCTCAAAACGAATCCTTCGTTACAACTCCTCTAAATATGCACCCGGCGCTATTTCGCTTTTGTTATTTACCTCCAAGAAAACTTTAGCCCGCCTATTACTAAGAATTGTAGGAAATATAAAACTTACCCTTTCGTGGTTTGCTGTAGAAATGCACTAATTAAAGGCCACGAACATCCCAGGCGAAAAATTACAACAGAGTTTAAAAATGTTTCACAATACCATGGCACACACAGCTTACGGATGAAAACCGGTGCCGCCAATGTGGGTTTTGTAAAATACCATTTTCTCTCTCCTCGACCCGCACTTCTAAATAGAAAAGTTTGAGAAACTTTTATGGAGTAACCAACTCAGCGAAGTGTACATTCGTAGTTGTCGTTCAGTGACAGCATGAAGGCGGCATCCAAAGTACAGAGATGACTCTAAATTATAAATAGGTTCTCCGTAATTGATGTTACAATTTTAAAATGGGTGGGTTACATTCAATCGTAATTAGCGAAGGTTCCATGTGAATGAGGCGGTTGCCTTTTTGATGTGTTTCAAAATATTCCATAGTAATTGTGACATTCTTTGAAACAGAATATGAGCGCTGAAAATTACGTAACGGCCTCGGAACTAGATTGCGAAAGTTTTTAATGTACCAAAATCTCTGCAAATGCTTCCTTAAGGTGATTATGTGCTTTGTGTTGCATCTAGGGGCCAGTCCATTTCGAAATTAGGAAAAAACGTCACTGCAGGCTCGCGGGAAGACGTATACATTCTTTCATTCGTGATGTGCTTTGCAGTAATATTCAGACATTCATACTTGAATATTTTGTTGAACTGGACTTCTCTCCTCCGACAACAAAGCGCAAGTTCACTTTGTTTCCGGAATAAACTACCTAGGAAATACATTTGGTCTTTTTTCGGGGGGCTTCAAAAAGTGTCCTACAAGAATTTAGCTTCAAATTAAATATCCACGTTTTTATCCTAAACAATATTTTTAACAGAAAACCAGGGAAGAAAACTCAGGCTAAATCTTGGGCTTATCAGTTTCGGGAAAGCGTGGTGGAAAAGATTGGATATTAGATTAGCTACGTAAACATCCCCCCACTACCCACTAATTCAAGACTTTTCACCTCTTACAGATTTGCTTTGTAAGGAGTGTCTACTTCTATTGCTGTCCCTATATTTCACATTTTTAAAATGAGGCACCAACTTCTTCCCCTAGGCATCGTTCAGACTTACCGCAGCCAAAAATTCTTCCGCATAATTCGCTTCAACTGTGCTATGTAGTAATATCTTACGGTTTTATGTTATATAATTTTGTTGTTCTGAGTACAGGTGTTGTCACTCCTTCCGTCGTATTGATTGAAACCTCAACATACCGGAACTCCGAGTGCAGGCACAACTGAGTTGTGCCTGCACTCCTGTCAGCTGGCATCCTTGATTCGGCCCATATGAAGGGGGGTACGAAAGAACTCATTTTTTTTCTATTTTCCTTGCCCGCATAATATCATAAATCTTTCTGGTGTACCAACCCTCGCTTTTCGCCTGCTCAACTGGCGGCTCATCCGGCTGACCTGGCCAGTTGTATAAAGAGTTTCGTCTACCTCACTTATTAAACGGATTTGCACGACAATAGACGAGGAGATACCGGACACAAGCAACAACTGTGAACGCAATTTATCATACAGGTATAACAGTGATACATTTTAGTCGCTACTGAGGTATCCGTCCGTCCGTGTTTCATATATGTCTAGATATGTATATATATATATATATATATATATATATATATATATATATATATATATATATATATATATATATATATATAGCGAATCAGAATAGGAAATGAGGGGCTCGTTGAAAATAACACAGAAATAAGGGTTGGCAGTCGAGAAAACCTCGGAAAGCAAAGGGGAGGATGTGGTAGATCATTGAAACAGATTAAGAATTTGGAAAGAAAGAAAGAAAGTGAAGAAAAAATGCCCGCCAGGTGGGATCCGAACCCACGACCTCCAGAATACCGGTCTGGTGCGATAACCACTACGCTACCGGCGGGGCGATTTTCCCATTCACTTTCTGGGGTATTTATGTTAGGTATGTTTGTTTCCTGTGCTTGGGGGTGGTAGCCAGCGCCATTCGGACTAATCGGGGTGATGGGGACCTTCTTTTTAACCCCCGGGTCGTGACTCGAGTGTCTACGACATGTCCAGAGTGGTCGACCAGCTTTGAACCCTCTTAAGCTCCCTTTGGCAACAAGAC
The DNA here is from genome assembly GCF_048455015.1 of Haemaphysalis longicornis. Lineage (NCBI taxonomy): Eukaryota > Metazoa > Arthropoda > Arachnida > Ixodida > Ixodidae > Haemaphysalis > Haemaphysalis longicornis. The sequence goes on from NW_027526335.1 coordinate 111,346,737, forward strand.
TGCCAGAACAGAGGCCCTCGCTATGCATGTAGCGAATCAGAATAGGAAATGAGGGGCTCGTTGAAAATAACACAGAAATAAGGGTTGGCAGTCGAGAAAACCTCGGAAAGCAAAGGGGAGGATGTGGTAGATCATTGAAACAGATTAAGAATTTGGAAAGAAAGAAAGAAAGTGAAGAAAAAATGCCCGCCAGGTGGGATCCGAACCCACGACCTCCAGAATACCGGTCTGGTGCGATAACCACTACGCTACCGGCGGGGCGATTTTCCCATTCACTTTCTGGGGTATTTATGTTAGGTATGTTTGTTTCCTGTGCTTGGGGGTGGTAGCCAGCGCCATTCGGACTAATCGGGGTGATGGGGACCTTCTTTTTAACCCCCGGGTCGTGGCTCGAGTGTCTACGACATGTCCAGAGTGGTCGACCAGCTTTGAACCCTCTTAAGCTCCCTTTGGCAACAAGACTGCCAGAACAGAGGCCCTCGCTATGCATGTAGCGAATCAGAATAGGAAATGAGGGGCTCGTTGAAAATAACACAGAAATAAGGGTTGGCAGTCGAGAAAACCTCGGATAGCAAAGGGGAGGATGTGGTAGATCATTGAAACAGATTAAGAATTTGGAAAGAAAGAAAGAAAGTGAAGAAAAAATGCCCGCCAGGTTAGATCCGAACCCACGACCTCCAGAATACCGGTCTGGTGCGATAACCACTACGCTACCGGCGGGGCGATTTTCCCATTCACTTTCTGGGGTATTTATGTTAGGTATGTTTGTTTCCTGTGCTTGGGGGTGGTAGCCAGCGCCATTCGGACTAATCGGGGTGATGGGGACCTTCTTTTTAACCCCCGGGTCGTGACTCGAGTGTCTACGACATGTCCAGAGTGGTCGACCAGCTTTGAACCCTCTTAAGCTCCCTTTGGCAACAAGACTGCCAGAACAGAGGCCCTCGCTATGCATGTAGCGAATCAGAATAGGAAATGAGGGGCTCGTTGAAAATAACACAGAAATAAGGGTTGGCAGTCGAGAAAACCTCGGAAAGCAAAGGGGAGGATGTGGTAGATCATTGAAACAGATTAAGAATTTGGAAAGAAAGAAAGAAAGTGAAGAAAAAATGCCCGCCAGGTGGGATCCGAACCCACGACCTCCAGAATACCGGTCTGGTGCGATAACCACTACGCTACCGGCGGGGCGATTTTCCCATTCACTTTCTGGGGTATTTATGTTAGGTATGTTTGTTTCCTGTGCTTGGGGGTGGTAGCCAGCGCCATTCGGACTAATCGGGGTGATGGGGACCTTCTCGAGTGTCTACGACATGTCCAGAGTGGTCGACCAGCTTTGAACCCTCTTAAGCTTTGAACCCTCTTTGAACCCTGATTCGCTACATGCATAGCGAGGGCCTCTGTTCTGGCAGTCTTGTTGCCAAAGGGAGCTTAATTTATATTACACACACACACACACACACACACACACACACACACACACACACACACACACACACACACACACACACACACACACACACACACACACACACACACACACACACACACACACACACACACACACACACACACACACACACACACACACACACACACACACACACACACACACACACACACACACACACACACACACACACACACACACACACACACACACACACACACACACACACACACACACACACACACACACACACACACACACACACACACACACACACACACACACACACACACACACACACACACACACACACACACACACACACACACACACACACACACACACACACACACACACACACACACACACACACACACACACACACACACACACACACACACACACACACACACACACACACACACACACACACACACACACACACACACACACACACACACACACACACACACACACACACACACACACACACACACACACACACACACACACACACACACACACACACACACACACACACACACACACACACACACACACACACACACACACACACACACACACACACACACACACACACACACACACACACACACACACACACACACACACACACACACACACACACACACACACACACACACACACACACACACACACACACACACACACACACACACACACACACACACACACACACACACACACACACACACACACACACACACACACACACACACACACACACACACACACACACACACACACACACACACACACACACACACACACACACACACACACACACACACACACACACACACACACACACACACACACACACACACACACACACACACACACACACACACACACACACACACACACACACACACACACACACACACACACACACACACACACACACACACACACACACACACACACACACACACACACACACACACACACACACACACACACACACACACACACACACACACACACACACACACACACACACACACACACACACACACACACACACACACACACACACACACACACACACACACACACACACACACACACACACACACACACACACACACACACACACACACACACACACACACACACACACACACACACACACACACACACACACACACACACACACACACACACACACACACACACACACACACACACACACACACACACACACACACACACACACACACACACACACACACACACACACACACACACACACACACACACACACACACACACACACACACACACACACACACACACACACACACACACACACACACACACACACACACACGCACACACACACACACACACACAAAAAAGAAAGAGGGCGGAAGGAAAAGGGGGATTGAGACAGGAAAGAAGGGTTTTTTAGCGGGAGGGGCGCGAGAACCGCAGCGGGGGAATGCGGGGATGAAAGAGGTTCTAAGAAAGCCCCAAAACGGCACGTGTTTTCACATGGGGTGAAAACGCGGAAGCTATTTCCTGCGTAAAACGTGATGGCCGTCTACGAGGCGGACGCAGAAAGGTGGCGCAATTGTTATTATGAATAAGCAGGACTACATCACTGAGGCAGAAAGGCAGCTCAGCGATACTTTTTTCTATAAACCAACCGACACCAATCAGACTTGCCAATTTAAGAACAAGGTAAGCCAGACACTGATGGCGCTCGTCAAGGAAAAAAAATTCCGGAAAAAACTGCAGCCTCACTTCAAGTTTTAAGTCCAGTTCCAGGACGATTTTATATGTTGCCTAAAATACATAAAACAGCAAATCCAGGCAGATCAATCATCTCCGGTATAGGGACGGTAACAGAAATGATCTCTAGTTTTATCGATAGCTTAATCAAAGACATTGCTCCCACACTACCTTCGTATGTAAATGATACAAACCATTTCAGGGTAGCTTAAGAGGGTTCAACGCTGGTCGACCACTCTCTACATGTCGTAGACACTCGAGTCACGGCCCGTGGGTTATAAGAAAGTCCCCTTCGCCCCAAGTAGTCCGAGTGGCACTGGCTACCACCCCCAAGTGCAGGATTTAAAAAATACCTTATCATAACTACCTGAGAAAGTGGAGCCCCGCCAGTAGCGTAGTGGTTATCGCACCAGACCGGTATTCTGGAGGTCGTGGGTTCGGATCCCACCCGGCGGGAATTTTTTCACCACTTACTTTGTTTCAGCCTCAAAACAAATTTCATCTGTTTCTATGACCCGCCACAACCTCCCCTTTGCTTTCCGAAGATTTCTTGACTGCCAACTCCAACTTTCTGTCTTATTTCACCGAGCCCCTCATTTCAAATTTCTCATTCGGTACATGCTTAGCGAGGGCCTCTGTTCTGGCAGTCTTGGTGCCAAAGGTAGCTTAAGAGGGTTCAGCGCTGGTCGACAACTCTCGACATGTCGTAGACACTCTAATCACGGCCCGGGGTTTAAAAAGAAGGTCCCCTTCACCCCCAATAGCCTGAGTGGCGCGGGCTACCACCCCCAAGTGCAGGAAACAAAAAATACCTTTACATAAATACCCGAGAAAGTGGTGGGGAAACAGCCCCGCCGGTAGCGTAGTGGTTATCTCACCAGACCTGTATTCTGGAGGCCGTGGGTTCGGATACCACCCGGCGGGCATTTTTTCTCCACTTTCTTTCTGAATCAAAAAATTCATCATGACCCACCACAACCTCCCTTTTGCTTTCCGAGGTTTTCTTGACTGCCAACTCTTACTTTCTGTCTTATTTCACCAAGCCCCTCATTTCCAATTTCTCATTCGCTACATGCTTAGCGATGGCCTCTGTTCTGGCAGTCTTGGTGCCAAAGGTAGCTTAAGAGGATTCAACGCTGGTCGACCACTCTCGACATGTCGTAGACAGCCGAGGTCACGGCCTGGGGGTTAAAAACAAGGTCCCCTTCACCCCGAATAGTCCGAGTGGCGCTGGCTACCACCCCCAAGTGCAGGAAACAAAAAATACCTTTATATAAATACCCGAGAAAGTGGTGGGGAAAGAGCCCTGCCGGTAGCGTAGTGGTTATCGCACCAGACCAGTATTCTGGAGGTTGTGGATTCGGATGCCACCCGGCGGGCATTTTTTCACCACTTTCTTTCTGACTCAAAAAATTCTCCTCTTTCTATAACCCCCCACAACCTCCCCTTTGCTTTCCGAGGTTTTCTTGACTGCCAACTCTTACTTTCTCTTTCTCTCTCTCTCTCTATGTGTATATATATATATATATAAACATATATATATATATATATATATATATATATATATATATATATATATATATATATATATATATATATATATATATATATATATATATATATATTAATATATATATATATATATATATTCTAGCGATGACGACGGGACATTCCCTGACAGCGCCATTGTCGTGCATTATTGTGGATCATCATCACTGCCGTGCTTTTGGCACACCTCATCTATCATCATCAGAAGGAGCTTGTGAAGAAGAGGTTCAGCTGGCTCGGCATCACCCCTTGTCTACTCACTGCTTCCTCGGTGTTCCTGAGCACCAATAAACCCCTTAACAGTTTGGTGGAGGTGCGGAGTATATATATATATATATATATATATATATATATATATATTTAAAGCGCGCAAGAGGGAGAAAGTTCTTGCCCGCCATTGTGCTTTCCGAAACTTTTAATGCACATGTCACCACTTCTTGCTCTACCGTAACACAGCACCCGCTTGTCTGAGAAAATGAGAAAATGTGATTTTTCATGAATGACATGGAGGCCAAGCAAACACAAAAAAACTCGCACATTGGACCTCCATTGCCTCTGTGATTTCACGATTTATATGCTTCATAGCTCATGATGCCAAACCTTGCAAAGAAGGAGGTGCACCCACATATACGACGGCTAAGGGCCAAATTTCCCATTGGCTGGTGTTTCGATTACAACTGGCATGCTCACGGAACCGACCTACAACGCATCTGCCAGTCTGTCGGGCGTATTTATTTTTGGCACTTGACAACAGTATTTCATCTGTTGTCGTGGTGTTTCTTTTTGCAATTTAACGTTCAGTGTCGAATAATATCTCGCCAAAGCTTACGCTTTTGTAACCTACTTGAATTTTCTCCTTCTTGTCCTCGTACTGCCCTATTAGTAATGATCCCACCAGTATGTTCCCGAACGACCAAATATTATTCAGGAGTGTTCTTCATTTGGTCTTAGTAAACTATTTTAGCTTAGCTATAGCTCTGACATCTGCAGACCGGCCGTATGGAGTCGTTTGGGGCATTTCCATAACATCGAAGTGCCACCCGTTGTGACAAATGAAGCTCATATTAGCGCTAACGCGATACCGCAGAATTCTAAAAGCGGTCGTACGACTTCCGTTTTCTTGCATCATAATGAACGGCCGTGAGTTTACCGCTTCATGTGTCATCATAGCTCGCTGAAACATGTCCAAACGAAGACGAATGAGTAGTAAACGTGTATTCATCGAGTGTCATCAATTCAAAGCATCTCACCGAACTATGACGAATGAGAGACGAACTTCTATTTTCTTCAGCCCCAATATTGAGAGTGTGTGACTAAACAGTGACAAATGAGATGTAGTCCTGTATTTCTCCATTTTCTGCGGGATCATTGAATGAAATATGAGCGCAGCATATGGCAGTTGCATGTGCATCGGGAAGCGTTCCTTGTAAGTTTCCGGGCCTCTTTGAAGCAGCATACGGTCCATGCAATATCTCCCTTCGGAGGTCGATGGAGTTATTTTTTTAGTATTTCGAGTTTTATTATCCCAACAGAAGGGAAAAGATTTGGGCGTGTTCGTTCACAGTCACACAGAAAAACAAGCGCTGAAAAAAGCAAACATAGGTCGAGGTGTGAACAGGACAAGCGCTAACGTTCAACAAAAAGTTTATTATCCCAACACAGGCAGTTCTTAAAGCTCTTGTGGTCACCGGGAAATACGAGAACAAAAATTTTACCGGTATCTATCACGCTGAATATCACAGGCACGTATTCAGAAACAAAAGACACCAGTAATAATAAATTTACTTAACAAAGAAAGAAGAAAACGTGGCGCACACTCTACGTGGACGAAGAAGAGAAGATATGTGAGATACAGGTCATGTCTTGTCTTCTTCATCCATGTCTAATTTTCACCACGTTTTCCTCTTTCCTTAGGCATGTACCAACTACCTCAGCAACAAGTTTCGTTATTTAACGAGAAGCAATTGTGGTAAAGGGAAGGCAGGAGTGTCAACCATGCTAGGTATCGTTTACTATTCTACACGTGGGAAATGGTAACAATGGCAAAAAAGAAAAAGAAGGAGAAGGTAAGGACTAAGCCTAAAGATGTGTACTCATCGTTACGACACCATAGAGGATGAAGTTCAGACTCTTCATAGAGAGTTGTCTCTGCTCCACTATGCGGTACACAAGGACGCGGATTCGATTCCCGGCCGCGGCAGCCGCTTTTCTGATGGAGGCGAAAAGCAAAAACACCGGTCTGTTCAAGATTTCGGCGCACGTTAAAGAACCCCAGGTGGTCAAAATTAATAAGGAACCGTTACCTACTGTGCGCCTCATCACCTGTGTAGCGTCGGGGCGTAAAACCCCACAATCAATCAATCAAATCCAATCAAGTCAATAATGAATGAATCAATCAATCAACCGGCACTACGTAAATTGGGTACACCAATTTTGCACCCAAATTGTAAGTTTAGATTCGCTTTCAGTCTGCCCATCTCTTATTAAAGATTTCCCTATCCCACGCGCATTTAAATTAGTCCTGCCATCTCATTTTAAGTGCGAATCACTTTATAAGCGACCCCAAACCATCCACCGCCGGCGGCGTCGGCGTCCGCAGGTATCTTTAAAGAAGAAACAGCATCCGGCGCCAGGTTTCGATCCAAGGACTTTGCGGGCCGCAGCCCGACGCTCTACCGAATAAGCCACGGACGCGACGCTGATATTGTCAGTAAGGCGCCTTATATCTTTAACGCATTCAAACTACGTCGTCAGCGGCGTGCGTTGGCGACTCAGCGGCGTTATAGCGGCTTGATAACTGCGTGGTGTACACGTGATACTACAAACCCGATGGAAGAGATGGAAGAGAAGGCGGCGAGGCGGTGGGCTGCGGGGGCCGAGCGCAAGCGCCGCAAGCGGGCCGACAACCGTGCATTCGCACTTTCACATTCTCCCCCTCGGGGAAATGCGGGGGAATTTTTAGTTAAATACCTCTTCTTTGGGTTCCCGCTCATGCGGGGATCTCTTCAAAGGATGTCGCTGACTCTCCAGGATGAATAGCGCTCTCTGGGCCCGTCGTAGATGTCGCTCCGCCAACATATTTTATCACTGCTTCAAAATAACGCAGGATGCTAAATATACATGGACATCAGGAATCAGCTTTATTCTCCGTGAGAGATTTTTGCTACATTAGGTTCTCCTGGAAACCCGACTGGTGTCCTTTGCGCAACCTATAGCTTATACTAACGGCTTTTTGCTGTCGGCTTCCCCACCCAAACATGTACCTTCATAGATCTTGTCTTACCCCAACACCTCAGTGTGGTTACTGCAATGAAGAGGAGTGCGTAAACCATTTCCTACTAGCCGGTGGACGATTTACCAGAACCAGGTACGAGCTCATTGAACTGCCGCTGCGCAGCCTTGCGTTTTTCATGTATTTGCCGGCATGAATTTCATTTGGGGCTTCTGAGACTGCAGACACCCTTTTATTCAATCTACGTGGGGGCTCTAAGAAAGGTCTCTATCGACGACCACGCCGAGGAAGTTGTGACATTTCCTATAAGATACCCTTTTTGCAATAATTGATTATGATAATTGAATTAATTGACAGTATGCATGCATAGGCGCCCGTCAAAACACAAGCACTGCGCATATTCTGGTAGACACTTCCAACCCCTGTCCACACAGATCGGCATTTGCCAAGTCTGCGGGCGTTTGCAGGCGTGCTCGAACGTGCCGCTGAGTCACTACATCTGCCCAGATGAAAACATCCGCGTAAATGAACAGATGAATAAAAGAGTCAATCAACTTTTGCTCCTTATCAAATGATTTCGATGCTTGCACGTGTGAGTGAATGCTTGAATACTCCGAAGAGCAATGAAGAGAAAATAAAATGGCGTTTTGTTTACCTTCAGAATGGCGTTTACCTTTAGAATGGCGTTTACCTTCCGAACCGTTTTCGAAGCAGGAGTGAGTGTCCGGGTGATAGTGGTACAGAGCCCGAAGGGACAGAGGTGCAAAGTCCACTGGCTCGAAGTTCTTTCGACAATAAGATTGAATACAGTAGTTTTCTTAGACGGTGTCTCTCATTGTAAGTTCTACGAGCCCACAAAATTCCACGGGGCAATCAGGTATGCTTACGTGCCCTTGTTTACTGCTTGTTTGGTGTAATAAATTGTTTACTGCTACTTCGTATTTGCCTCTCCGTCTTCGCTTACGTTTCCTTGTGTTTCCGTGGGAATTACTCCGACTGACTTATTTCCTGCCTCTCTTTCTTCTTCTTACGGCGCGAATGGGGTTAGCAAGAGCGGCTGTTAGCAAGAAGCAGGTTTGTGCGGCTGTTTTACTCACCTGTTCTTCTCACGCACCGGCACGTATTGCACAGACACGCAAAATTATACAACTTTGACGCTTCTAATTTATATTTTGATAAATATTGTGGAGTTGGGACGTTGTAACTTAAATCTTTCGATTCCTCGCAAATAAGGAAGCTCAGTAGCGCATGCCCAATCTTCTCTCGAATGAGGGTTCTGAGTGGCCAATGTACACCCGTTCTACTCACGTGCCGTCGAGTTCATTTGTTTCAATGGACACATGCGTTTTTACAACTTTTTGCTCTTCTTATTCATAATTTTGTGAATTTTCTTAAGCGAGGACATTGCGTATGTGTCACGTACGAGCATCCACAGCAACGTTTGTTCTGAGGTTGCAGCGTACGTAGGGAGCACAGTTACTGCCGCACTGGGCTGCAACTGTAAAGACCTGGCTCCAAATGCTATTGGAGCCCAATAGCGTTTCTGATTACTCTTGCCAGCGGTGGCCAATTTACTGACCGGACAAAGACAACCGCACTTTCTCGTAGAATAGGGCACCTAAAGCCACTTAAACCGGATCGAAACTTCAACATAAACAGCACTTAAAGTGGAACAAAAATTCACCTGGCCCTTTCACGTGCAGCTTCACAGGAGTGACTAGTGTAATTCGTGCCTCTTATAAGGATAATGGCTTTCACGCGTTCTCGAAAGGCGAGCAGCTGAAGAAGGCCTTGGTTACCGAGGCAAAAATTCCTGGGCCATCTCCACTGACGTGAAACCTGGGGAAGGGCGAAACATGCAGTGTAAAAGTGTGCACGAAGATTATGAGCCTCTCTCTTGCCACACGGCACGCACTTATTGAGCGGCGGAGAAACGCTAGAGGGAGGAACGGTCCCGCGCTTGCTGAGGCGTTGGCGCACTCTCTTGTGATGAGCCGGATTTAAGCAATTTTCATGCCCCATCTGCCCCCAGTTTGGGGTAGTGGCAGGCCAGTGCATTGCCCCGCCTAGCCTTGCGGGCTCGTCCTCGGCGATCAACGAGGCCCCGGCACCAGGTAAGCATGCCTTTTATTGCTTCGACTGACCACCTGACCCGATCATGCCTGCGTCTAGAGACGGTGGGCACCAGAGTGTAACACGAAGTAAAACCCGTCTGCAAATAGCTTCTTCGGACAGGGAGCGTTCAAGATTTCTGTCAGTCGTCTAAAAAGTACTTACCAAGGTAACGGCTAACAGGATAACTGCAACGTTAAATTTCAGTCAACCTAAAGAACAGCAGGTTCCGTAGAGGCTATTCAACAATGGACCATATTCACACGATCAATCAGGTGATAGAGAAGTGCGCTGAGTATATTGAACCCCTTTACATAGCCTTCATTGATAATGAGAAAGCATTCGACTCGGTCGAAACCTCAGCAGCCCTTCAGGCATTACGGAACCACGGGGTAGATGAACATTATGTAAGAATACTAGAAGATATCTACAATGTGTCCACAGCTACCATCACCCTCCATAAGCAGAGCAATAAAATAACTATAAAGAAGGGTGTAAGACAAGGAGACACAATCCCTCCAATGTTATTCACAGCATGTTTACAAGAAGTATTCAGAACGTTGGATTGGGAACAGGTGGGAGTAAGGGTGAATGGAAAATACCTCAGTAACCTCAGATTTCCTGATGACGTTGCCTCGCTAAGTAAGGCTGGGGAAGAAGTGCAAAGCATGATTACCGTTGTGGACAAGCACACTAGTATGCACAAAAATACGTTAATGCTCAATAACCTCGAGAAAGCACACCGGTTTAGGATAGGCGGCGAGGCAGTGGAAGTGGTAAGCGAATATATCTACTCAGGCCAAGTAGTGACCTCGGATCCTAATCATGAAGCAGGGATAACTAGGATGATAACAATGGGGTGGAGCACATTTAGTAGACATTATCAGATAATGAAAGTCGTAATACCATTGTTCTTGAAGAATGAAGTGTCGAAGAGCTGCATCTTACCGGTACTCAACTACGGAGCAGAAACTTGCAGGCTCACCAAGAGGGTTCAACTTAAATTGGGGTCGACTCAGCGAGCAATGGAATGGAAGATGGTAGGTGTAACGTTAACGGACAAGAAGAGAACGTACTGGGTCAGGGAACAAACACATGTTAAGGAGATATTAGTAGAAATTAAGGAGAAGAAATAGACGTGGGCAGGGCATGAATGCGAAAGCAAGATAACCGTTGGTCAATAATGGTAACAGAGTGGATCCGTAGAGGAGGCAACGTGGCAGGGGGCGGCAGAATGTTAGGTGGGCAGATGAAATCAGAAAGTTTGCTGGAGAAAATTGGTCGAAGTAAGCGAAGGCGTGGTATAACTGTTGTGCACTTGGCGTAAAGAGGCTGCTGCTGCTGGTGATGATGAATATGCGCTGACACCGAATTTTCATATGCTAGCCCGAATGTTTCACCGCTTTCCTCCCACGGTAGTTGTTAGGGGCGAAGCCCCGTTCGTACTTTTGGCGTCTCTTGTCGTCGTCGTCGTCGTTGTAATCGTCGCCTCATGTAGTCACGGTACTAAAATACCAGGAATCTCGTTTATGCCTCATGCTAGACGTAACGCGTTCCAAAAAAAAAATGAAAGCCGTTCTACTCGGTGGGAAAGCTGTCGGAAGTGCAGAGCAATGATTTGCCATAATGAGCCGCAGCTCCGTTATCCGCTCGCTCACTGCTGCCACCCAATGCTTTTCAAATTTTCCCGCATTCGCAGTGCTCGCGCGCCCCCTTGCCTGAACCTCCGCCAGCGGAAGTTCTGCTATTTTTGTGCTTGCTTTAATTTTGTATGCTGTAGCTGTTTTGCGTAATTTCGAACGAGTAATTTTTTTCTTGTGCGGCTGGAGTTTTTCTGCGTCATTTCGAATGCGCCATTTTTTTAGCGGGGCTGGAGCCTTTCTTTATCATTTCGAACGCGCCATTTTTTCTTGTGCAGCCGGTTTTTTCGCTTGCTATCTTAGTTGCTGTTGTTGTTGTTGGTTGTGCTGACTGATGCATGTCAGTCACTATTTCTTTTTTTTTTGTGTTGTCTTCCCTATATGTATTTGCCCCCCCCCCTTATGTAATGCCTTCGGGCCCTTAAGGAAAATATAATTAAATGAAATGAAACCAACTTAACGAGCGTTCCTAACTAAATGAACGAGGGGGCTGCCGGTTAGACACACAGATTTTGCCTTACATGTACCTGCAGTTTTCTTTTCGCTATCAACGGCGTTATGAGAAATACCTTGCAAGCGACCTTTTCTTCGCAGTGTTGTTTGTGTCATTGTGCGCTCTTTTTCAAGCCTATTCTTCTCATCGGTTTAGTCATTCCTCGTGGACCTCACCACATTAACATTTTTGACCGTACTTTTGCCACCATGTAGCAAAAACACCTGCGGTGTGACATTCCTCAGGGCCATTCTTTTGTGAATGCCAGCGACAAATGTTCTTCAGATACACAGTGGTAAAAATAAGCCAAGGACACTGCGGAATAAAGCGAATTTCTCACGCTGAGGTAAAGGGCAGAGTTGGTAACAGCACAGCGAATTTATGCAGCAAGAATAGTCATAGAATGATTCAAACAGACAGAAGAAATACCACGAAGAGGATCGAATACAGTAAACAAAACAAAATAAAAAATTAAAGCAAAGAATACAGCTAGACCCATACTTCCGCACGTCAAGCCAAGATTGAAAATGGAAATTGGGCGGGAGGCATGGCATTCAGTTGCGCCGAGCAGGCGCCTGGCGGGCGTGTATTACATATTTATAAGGGGTGCGCTGGTTCGTGTACACTCGCAATCATCACAAGGGCACGCTTTTCGGAATGCATTTGTGCACGCCCGCTGAGGCGGCCGCTCCCTTGTCCGCAAGAAAAAATAGGTGGCGCTGCCTTTGTGGACCGAGAGTAGAGGCAAAAGTTGAAGCTGCAAACGCTACTTTTTTTCTAGCTGCTGGTTCACCATATTCTTAAGTTACCATACCAAGACCAAATGCAAGAGATATGGCACATACAATGAAGAAGAGGGAATTTAAAAAACCTGAATTTTTTGCGTGGGTGTTTGAGGATATCAGTAAAAATTATATAACCTACTCATATTGCGGTAATAATGGATCTGCTCAGCGAAATTATTTGTGTAAAAAAAGCGTGAATTCGGGAACACAAGTAACAGTTTATTAAGGTCATCGTTATGCAGGAAAGTTGTACTTGCTTAGATAAATTATTCACTTGGAGATAGCTGCAGTAGTCGCTTTTGAGCTACAGAGTAGAACTACGCGGGATTTGTTGAATATATCTCCTGATACACCAAGTTATCAAACGATAAAAAATAATGTCCCTAACTAAGGCCCCAATCGCATGCTTGGCTACCTTCGCCGCAACTTCTTTTCGTCTCCTACCTCTTTAAAAACACTTTTGTACGAATCATCGGTTTGTTCTAAACTGAAATATGCATCATAAATTTGGGACCCCAGCCATGACTATCTGGTGACATCACTTGAGCTTGTGCAGAACAACGCAGCACGCTTCATTCTCGGCAATTTCGCCCGTGTGGCAACTGTCACGTCCATGAAAAACTTGCATCAACTTCCCTAACTTCACGCCGGAAACAGTCTCACCTCTGTCTCTTTCACAAAATTTACTACCATAATTCTCACCCATGCATTCAGTTATTTACTCCTCTTTCATATATTTTTTCTCGTATGGACCACCCACACAAACTAGGAACAATATCATGCAACACCATCGCCTTCTTTCAGTCATTTATTCCTCGGACGTCGCAACATTGGAACCGCCTTCCCGGGCTGACTGCCGCAATCGAAGACAACCATCAGTTTTGTGCAGCACTAGCAAACATTGTATTATTAGGGCCCATCTATGTTTGTACTTGTCTGCTTACTACTTTTGTTGCTGCTAAATAGTTTTGTGTATAACCTTGTAACCCACTCCCCTCTGAAATGTCTCTTTCTTCAGGGTACAAATAAATAAATAAATAAATAAATAAATAAATAAATAAATAAATAAATAAATAAATAAATAAATAAATAAATAAATAAATAAATAAATAAATAAATAAATAAATAAATAAATAAATAAATAAGAATTAACGCGCAGAATAAAAATTCTCAGGCAGAACAAAAAGAACTATGCACACTGTAAAAAGCGTAGGGATACAAATACCACCAGTGTCAAAACCAATTGATAAAAAAGAGACCCAGCGAAGTATCCCAGAACAAACAAAGGCAACTACGTCAAATTTTGAAAGTTTTGCAATCGCTACAAAATTTACTATTTTATGACTTCCTCGACGCACACAAATGAAAGCTTCTGTTTAACTGAATAAAGCCAAATTCTCTCTTGGGTTACGTATAGAACGCGTGTACTGCCACTAGAACCAACAACACAAAAAACCTTGCGAATAAATGATCAAGATCTTTCGTAGGAGCAAGTATGTATATTAGTAATTCGTGAATCTAGGGATAAAATTAATGATCAACAACGAGAAGCTTTTTCTCGATAGGGTTCTGCGCAATTTATTCCGCGTGTGTACAAAGTCGCTGCGGCAAAGCCAATTGCATCGTGAATGCTCGGCAGCAAGCGGCTGCAATTCTTATTTTACTAAAACCGTTTCAAACTTTGTAAATTAATAGGCCCATAAGATGTGTTGATCATTACTTCTAGTTTCATTTAGCTTTCACAAACTTCTCAGTGAGAAGTTGCTAACTTTACCGAAATCCTGTGTGCTGTGAGTAAATGGGTATCTTTCAGAGGATTAGGAGAACAGGCAGCGGCTGTCGTTGTGTTTTTTAGCAAAAACTATCCGGCAATAAAGTAGGACACTATTAATCACTGAGAAGGATATGGCATTACCACTAGGTTTATACTTTTTCTATTAAGCAGTACATAGTGAAGCTGTAAATGTTGCGCGATTCCAATCTGCACTTCATACTTCGCCTTCTGAGACAGGAAGGCAACAGTTCTTGTTTTTCTGGGCACAATCTTTACCTACACGCTAAGATTAAACGCGCGAAGGCAGGTTCTCCCCGACGCTCCCGAACGAAGGTAAGCGTTTCCAAATGTGCAAATGTTTTGAAGGACGATGCCCATCCTGGGATTAAAATAAAACAATAGAATCTCCGAAGCAACAACAGCACAAAACGTGCAATGTACCTGCACAGATTCGATTTTGTTATTCAAGTCGCAGGATGGGCATCGTCCTTCTCCAAATTAGCACATTTGGACACGCTTTACTTCCCTCTGGAGCGTCGTGGTAAAACCCACCTGCGGTTATTTTTTCTCCTGTAGGATAAAGCTCCGGTCCATCGAAGTTTCATTTGTATTCACTCAGCCATTGTCAGAAGCGTTACCGGATGATGAGAAAGATACACACGTGCGCAGTTTCTAACCGTGTGTGTGATGTGTATTTCATAAGACCATGAGGGCCATCTGCCTCAACATAATGAAATGGCCCCAAATTCTTTTTACGCAGTGTTCATTATTTTGTGCCGCTCCTAGAACAAATCCAACCAGCTGTACATTGGAGTTTCCAGGAAGTGGGCTTTGTTTCGCTTCCACGCAGTTTATTCATGTTTTTATTCAGTTTATCAGCCGTTCATACGCCCCAAAATCAGCGTGGGTGCAGTTGTGAAGCCCTCTCTCGTAGCCCCGCTAAAGTTTGCTGTTTATTCCTTATACCCTAGCCACATAAGAAAATAAAGCACAAAATATTGCATAACCATCGCAGGTTTGTCTCACACTAACCATCCTGCACGTGGGTTTCGCAATGGCAACCCAATGTGTTGCCTAATGTGTTGACTTCGCAATGTGTTGCCCGCGGTATCCTTTCTTCGAACGAATTGACAACGGGCTATTGTATTTAGTTGACGCGTCATGAATTGGTCTATACACTTTTGACTAATTTCCAGCGTGGGTATGGGCCGAAGGCACTTTTGAGCATGGACAGTTTTTTTTTTGCCGCCAGGTGACCTCCGAGGTTTATGCGACCGCGGCAAGCATGTTTACTGTTTTATGTTTGGCTTCACGCATCCTGCGCAAAACTCGATCCGATATATAAACACTTGTCCGGCTTAGTTTTTAATCTTTTGGGCCTTAAACTAACTTAGGAATATTGTTTCTGATCGGAGAAACGGTTTTCTGCCAGACATTTGATTCCCGCTACTAAACGTTAGGAGCCACCAGGTATGATAACACTTGGTGAAGAGTACTTTACATTCAAACTCTGCTGTAAAAGGCTCATGTATGACCGCCCGCAAACAAAATCATTTTAGGAGAGTTTGGTAGTGCATAAGTCATTTCATGCGTTTTAAACTGCTTGATACTTCGCCCCTTGATTAAAGGTTTGGCTTGTTCGACCTTTCTCTTTCTGGTATTCTTTTGTTTTAAACTTAAGCTTTCATAAAATTTAAGTTCAATCTCAGAGGTGTAGTGTCAATCAGCATGCTTTATTTTTAGCAACTATAGAGCATTGTTTTCAAAGTGTTCAAGCTTTAGTAATATGGACGTTTGTTACACAAAAGCCGCAAATAAAAGCAAAACTCCAAAAATATAAGCTCACTTTACACTGTGACGGTTCCCTTTGTCCACCAGCACATGATGGTGACGACTGTCAGACCGTAAATCCCCGCTAGCATGCCTTAAGCGGCCCTGGGGCACTTTCCTATCAGTTCACGTATACTTTGCCAGTGCAAGCAAGTCGTTATTTTTAACCAGTGACTTTTTTATTTTTTTTAAAGACTTCGCAGCCCTCTTGGCTCTACATAATACGTGTTTGTGTGTATCAAGAAAACTTGTACATAGGATGATGCTTTGCACGTACAATGTATCACGGTCGAAAATCACTTTTTGATAATCGCCACTCAATTTTACATAAAACGGCGAGTTGCGTCATTTTAGTTTTATTCTTTCTTACGAAATTGCATATTTCCCCTAGAAAAGCCTGTATAGGTCCCGCATCTCTTCCAAGATATCACCTCTGTAACTGAGAACAAGTCCGCACCTTTTCACGCTCTCTGCTCAAGTCCTGCTTTCCCAACCTTAACTTTTTGCCGAAACAAAGCCTGTTCCTCTTATTTTTTTCCTTGAAGTCGGTCACTTACATTGATTCTAGAGTGTGATAACTATCCTTGCAAAATAGTGCATCGCTCTACCTGCTTCTTAACAAATAGCCTTCATGTCTCTCGTCTTACCCTTAAGCACCTCTTTCCTTACATTCCGGTGTTAGTAAGATATATGAAAACAAAGGCAGACGACTGCCTTCCATCTAACCGAGATGACAGCTCCGCGATAAATAAAGATGTCTATAACGATCATATTACTACCCTATTTCTGTAGTTTTGTTCCCCCATCTAAGCGTGCTTACCTGGGGGAACAAAATTTCGAGACGCTGGTCAGGCTCGAAAGCCTCTGACTGGCTGCCACCGAATAAAGACGGATAGCCGAGCAGTTATTGATTGCTTACTCGCGTTAAAAGTACGGAAAACAAAACGACCAGACTACAAAAGTGAAAGAATAGGGGATGCTGCAAAGAAAGCTAGAAACAGGAAGCGAAGCCCAGCAGCTTTTAGCACGCTTGCATGAGTCTGGGGAAAGCCCCGGGCGGGTTGTTGCGGTAAAAAGCAGGACGCATAGACATACTATTACGTGGATTCTACATTTGTTTGCATTTAGGCTGTTCAAGCTACTGTTTGTGAAGCGTCTCCGTAGGGAGTGCCTTTTGTTGCAGCTTCGTTTTCTTACCGGAGGGTTCAGCCCTGTTGATCATGAGTAAACACTGCTTACTGCGTTGCTGAATGCTCTGCGCTCTTAAAGCGCATGCGAGTATATGATGCCTAAGCTAAAACTACCGTTCGAGAAGAAGTAAGGTTGAGTTGACATAGCTTACTATGTGTACGTGTAAGCAAAAGTACATTCCTCAAATAGCATTAAATAGCTGAACGACTAGAGGGGTTGTTTGGAATTGTCGCTAGTTGCATACAGAAAGAAGACCTTACAGAAGATTTGACGTTATTGCAAGTTTGTTTCAAAGCAATTCTCATTTTGTTGCATTCTTTTAGTTTATTTCCCTTATTCTTTTTATTGCATTCTCTTATTTTATTGCATTTTTGGCATTCTTGTTTTATTTCGTAGTTTGTGCTTGAGTCTACTCGCTGACAAAGTGCCTCTCTCAGACCAAGTTACAAAGCAGCACAAAACGATTTTAAGTTTGGATATAGAGCTTGGGAGCTTCACAGTGGGCGCAATAAAAAGTACAGCAGGTACTTTTACAAGTATTTAGACACCTAATGTGTTCCGGTGTGAAATTATAGTTGCTTTTGTATTATAAAAACTTCAAAATTCAAAAATATGTTTGGAATGACAGAAGCCATACATGCAAGAAACAGCGTGAGAAATTATCGGTAACTCGATAGACTAAAGATTCAGAAGTAGAGCGCCGGACACATTTTCATGCAAAATATTGGCGTATAGCAAGTAAAAGCGGAACATGTACCGCGAACCAGACAAGACCGCCCCCAGTGATAAGTGAGACACGAATATTTAGGACTTAGTGGAACCTGTAAAATTATTCACTGTTGATAAATTGAGTGACATTGTGCCGTAGTTGAACGTTTCTCTCACTACGACTGAGAAGGAACTTTCCATGACAGGTAAATTGCGTTAACGACAATGGCATTCGTGTCCACGAAGAAATAGTTGTAAGTAATGAGATAAAAAATGGAAACACGGCCGATTCAGCAAGAAAGTACTGACTAATGCTCAGATGCAAAAACAGTACCTTACATATCGCACAATGAATGGTGCAAGCCCTTCCTGGAGGCGATCCTGCCGGTTTCGCCTTTAGGCGTACATTGAAAAAATTACAAAGAGTCAAAGCAGCTGTATTGAACGGCAGGACAACCGCTTGAATTACATGCGCGCTGACACAAAACCACGCCGGGAATGGGCACGCTATGAAGTATTGCGTCATAGCGTGCCATAAAATGACGGCGAGCGCCATACAAAATCCTATCCTGTAAAAACCAGTTCATATACGTAAGTAAACATATTTGCGCAAATCTTACCAAACGTATATGAGCCCAATAGCTGAAATGCTAGGAGAAGTTGAATGACGAAGGTGGGTGTACCGCAATCGCAGCGCATAATTTGTTCGGCAAAAATGATAAAGCCGCCTGCTAAAATTATTGCGTTAGTGGTAAGCAAAACAAATAACAGCTGAAACGCACAAAAAGACGGAATAGAAATTTCATTAGGCTATAACCACGGAAGCAGACGTTGCAGGCCAGGCTGACGGTTTATCATCAGAAGAACGTGAACGGCGACAAAAACCTGTGTTCCATGCCTGAATGGTCTGAGCATTACTAGAGCCGCAGAACGCTTTACGGCCAGAGCTTTTCCGTCTTATGCTAGCGCCGTAGAGGCCGGCTTGTTTGTCACAGTGGCTAGACAACGTCTGTAATGCTTTATGCATTCCGGAAGAAACTGGCTATGATATGTATTTGGCCGCGCTGGTAACAAAAACTCGCTGCATTTTCTAGTACGGAAGAAAGAAGTTTGAAAAGTAAAAAAAAAAGACATTCTTCCTGTTATAAATAAATTTCAATGGTGTCTGCCATAAAAATAGTGAGTTTGTTCTAAATTTCTTTATTTTCGACAATACGTCCCCTTTATAACACTCTTAGACAAAAATTACTAAAAAAGAAACTAAAATACAGCTGTTAGTCTTCGCGGGCAACAGTTCATCTTCAAGGGGAGTATCTGCAGCATAGTGTGTGCCGTGTGCACAAATGTGGACTAACTGTTCGTCCCCGCCGATCTATCAGGAGTAACGGGAAGACATAGCGCATGCATTCAATCTCTTTGCTGCGTCGTTAATCCCCTGTAATGGCGTCGTCGTTGCCATTTCGCGCATATGTCTGTGGACAGTTTCAGATTTCCAGAACACAAGTCAGTGCAGTCAGTGGATCCTTTACATGGTGCCACGGGAGAAAAATTATCTATGTTAATCATTAGAAAAGCGCCTGGCGTCAATCGAGCGGATGGTAATGGAAAGGGGTGGCGAACAGCGATCGACAGACGCTTCTCAGTGAGGTTATGTTGATACACTGTGTTGCATACGATTCGGACGAGGTAATAACGGCCAATGAATGACTTCAAGCCCGTCAGCAATAGCACAAATGTTAGTGACAATAGCAAACTTTGATCCCCAAGCGTAATGAATATGTATATGTTTAACAGGCGCGAAAAAACGCATTAGTTGCTGATGACAACTGCAACATAAAAACGCTCGGTACAGGTAAGCCTCTTGAAGTTATCTTTTACACTAGGAACATAATTGCCCTGTGCACCAAAGCTATGAAAATGCTGCGATTGCTGTAAAACCCAGATGCATTTCCAAGTCCCGATCGTCTGGCGACGCTAACTTGAAGACCTCAGGCTAAGCAACACCGAATTTGATTTTGCCGGTGCAGGAAAATATGGTCTGTTTCCCTATTCTGACACTCACACAGACGACCGCTTTCACACACGATACCTAGAGGATTTAACACAGGTGTCGAACACTAAGAATACACTTACTTTGCGCTAGTTTGTGCGGAAACAACTGAGTCGTCTAATTACCCAGCTATCTATCTCAACTAGACGACATGTTGATTGCTCTTTACGAGAAAAAACACTGATTGTGAGGCTGTACGTAGAATCGAACTGACAAATAGTCCCTAAAGTTAGCAAAGCGCTAAGCGCAAAGCGCAAATCGCGGTCGCGGCCGCTTGCAGTGATAGAAATTCTGGCACAAGTGGCAATTAATCCATCACCGGGCACAGCACTGCACGCTGTGCAATATAAGATTATCTACCGCAGCGTGGGTCTCCCCAATGTGGACCTCAAACTGACAGTTCAGAGGTTCCTGTACTTCATCGATCTACGCGATCTGTTTCTAGTGGCAAGCCACGCAGTGCTTGGGTGCCAGACATTTGACCTCATGGCTCGCCACAACAGCATCTCTCTGCTTTGAGACGCGAGCAGTGAAGTTCTACAGAGAAGTCGCTCTAGCTCTAGCCCTGCTTGAGCAGCATTTTTTGGGGGAGTATTTACTCAAAACAGAGCCCATGAAACTGTACTGGAACCTCGTAGAGAAGGTCTTGCCGCCCCCTCTCGACCGACAAACCCCAACATCTGACGACGTCTTTAAGAGAATACGGAAACTACCTGTGCCCACCGGTACAAAGTACTTATTCTTCCGCCTTCACATGGGAGTGCTTCCCGCGAAGGCACGTTTGCAGGAGAAGGAATTCGTTCTCCACGGTGGCGCGGGATGCCTCATTTCGGGAAGCGGGAAACGGCGGATCACGTCCTCATTGAGTGCAACACCGCAGCAGTATTCTGGGACGAGCTGCAGACTGCGTTCGCTAAGCGATGGGACCTGTCGTGGTCAGATCTCCGGCGCCTGAGCCCACCCACAGGAAACAAGGCGCTTCGAGACTGCGTGCTCGTCATTCGGTTCCACTCTCCGTGGAGGGCTAGAGTGGACGCAGTGGAGTGCGCTATGAAACCGAGGCCTGCCTAGCGGCACTTTAAGGTAGAGGTGGAATGGACCGCGAGCGCGCTGGGAGATCCAGATGCCGACACTGAGCTTCACAACTCACTGCAAAAGGGGTGCCAAGCCCTGCAGCACTTCAAAGAAAAAGAAATGCATCACTGGCTACGGATATGACTCGCGGGTGATCCTACTACCACTGCGTTTTCACAACGCCGTTCTTCACTGATCATGCATCCTTTACATAAACACAGAGTACACACATACATGTTAGCACAGTACTTTCCCACCATTTTATGTTGAGCACTTTTGATTTTACAGTGTTTTGAACCGTAACAGTTTTCTGTTAGCACATTTTGTTGCACCAGCAGTCTTCTGCGTTGTGTATTTTGTGACTAAGCGAAGACTCGCTAGAGTCGTGAGCGAAGGTTTCATCGGGACAGTATTTACGTCTATCGTCGCCTCGCGAGCATGTCAGCGAATCATGTATATATGTATATCTGTGTAAATAAACGCTGTGTTACAAAAATAAACAAACCCCTGTGATGGTATTTTATAGCGTGTGGAAATGCCGCATGATGGACAGGCACGTGGAAACCCCTCGCCCAACGAATTCCATTTTTCGGGAGCAAGTTGCGTTGGTGCGGGGCATTTTTGCGGCGCAAAGTGACCCACCTGAATGGCTGCATGTGTTGGACGCGTGCGGCTGCTTGCCGGAGTTTTGACGGACGGCTTATTTTAGCTGCAGCGATGTGCATTTTCTTGGATGACTCATAAGTTTTATAGCCTGTAATAAGTGCAGTTGTTTATGCAGTAACGAAAAAGAAAGTCTGGCATCGTGGTGTAGTGGTAGTGCGTTGGGTTTCTTGTGTGTAATTGTGGGCGTAGAAGGTTCGATCCCTGCTGGTGCCGCTATTTTTTTTCTGTGACTCTGAGCAGTTCGTCCTTGGGGAGTATCGGAACGGACCAACCGGGGGCCGGGATAACCATTCGTCCACTCAGAATTAGTCCCCGAAGGGAGTAATGATTGTGTCAAAGGCCGTTATTGCCTTAAAGGGCGAACTTTTAGTCCTTTTTGCCTAAGAGTGTAGAAATACCCCATCCTGTGGGGGCTGAACAGTACAACAAAAGAAATGAAATAAATAGCGTTGAAATTCTGGAAAATAGCTAAAATCGAAGCTTTTAATAAGCAGTTTCTGAACGCGCGAAAAGGGTGCTCCCATTCACACAAAAATGTGCGGTTAGATATATATATCTCCGGTGGAACTGCATGACTAAGGCAACTTTGTCACATGCAAGAACCATTACCCGAACTTCTTGCTGCCCGATTGAACTATTTGCTTCAGAAAAAAATCAGTTCCCTTCCACTCTGTGAAGAAGGATGACCAGCGAAGCTAGGGTCAAGGACGTCCATAAAACGAACACGCAGTAGAAACTAGGTGTGATGATATAGTCGTACCAGTGGGTAATCGCAGTGCTTTTTTCAAGACACCTACATAAGATTCATATGTAAAGTGGGTTTTATAAGATAGGTGGCTTTGCTGCAAGATTTAGTTTTGCGGTCGTGACTTTTCTCCATGCGACGAAATTGTGTCTTGGCTTCGACTTTCCGGGGTCGAATCTCCGGAATTGTGCGTCGTCGGCGCTGCAGTTCTCTGCCATGCTTACGCTGCCGCTCGATCCATGCGGAGTGCATGGGGCAAAAGGAAAATCACCGGCCATATACCGTTTCCTCTTCCGGGCCGCGTTCTGATTGGTCCGCTCCTATCCCGGTTAGACTGGGGCGCCTTCTGGCGGTGGGTTGGTGAATATGCCCCAGCGTGACACTCCCGGACAATGTTAGAATAGCTGCGCTCTTAAAACCAGCAACATTGTTTAGTCAAAACGGAAATAGCTCACCATCATTATTAGCGCCACTGAAAGTGTTACTCCCGTAACTGCAGAAATTTATCTCCAAAATGGCAATAGCCCTGGTTTTTTTTTGTACTAGAGTTCTCCCTTTACTCAAAAACAAACACAGATTTGATTAATGTAGTCTGTGTGGTGTCGTTACCTCTGCTTCCGCCTTTGTATCTCAACATGACCCCCGATTTGATAAGGCAGTTGCGGCTGGAGCCTGCTGCTCCCTATTGATATTCCAAGCAAAACATACGCAACACCACCTTCATTACCAAAAAATGTTTTTGCAAAAACAAAGAAAGGGCTTGCGACAACCCAATCCAATATTGGGAAACCACGCGATATAATATTTCGGCAGCAGCTAGCAAGTGTGACAAAACGCGTCTGGATTTCTCCGCCTCTGTCCAGTCAAACCTGAATGCCGGTGCGGAAAGTAAAAAAATTGGCGGCGTATCTGCATTTTTCGTAGCAAATGTCGACAAAAGACGATAGTCTTTATTGACCTTTGCCAAGTAAATGCCTCCCTTCGCTTTCCCGCTCACCTCTCATGTTGTTCCTTTTGCGTCGCGCTCCTCTAAAGGGAAAGACTCCAAAGCTTTGCTTAAATCATTTTATATTTACCGCGTTCCACTGCTCCAGGCCCGGTGCCTCGATGCTAACGCTGGCGTACGGCGGAGCCGCGCGTGAATCGAGGCGCTCTACTTCAGCGTTTATAGAACCACGTTGCCCTACTCCACGTGCGTTCCAAGCAAATGGTGGAACCTATCTAGTGGAACCTTTTGTAACTGCTGGCGGTTGATTTCTTACAATGGCGCCAGAAGCTATAGTGGCGCGGTCGACAGCAGGCGAAGGCGGAGTGATTTTTTTGCTGCAGTTGATGAAGTATTTTATTTCGCGAAAATCAAGCATGTATGATCTTTTATACAGGAATACTGCAAATATCACTTCTGTAATAATTTGTTTTCTTATATATGCGTAATGTTTTGTACTTCTTCAACAATGTTGACAAGTATGAACATTACACTGGACTTAGACAGGTAGATTTAGCTGTGACTATATAAGACTATTGCGCAGGCCTTGTATTACTTTGGCCGGGTGGCTGAGTCGAGTCACAGACAGACAGACGGACAGACAGACAGACAGATAGACATACAGACAGACCAAAATTTCTGGGTTTAAGTAGCCCAAGAAAGACTATCGCCTTTAAAAGAACCTATAAGTGGGCTCCACCGGAGATACTCCCGAAATTCCAGCCACAGACTTGGCCCTGCGGGCACAAGGGCCACTAGCACTGTGGTGGAGATATCCCTTTCAGTCACCATGTCTCCATATGCGGACGCGGCTTTCTTCGTCGTTTTTCTCGTGAAAACGAAAAGAGTTCATGCTGCAGAGCGGTGCAGCTGATGTTCGAAACATACGGAAGTGAAGGTCGCACCATGTGATGCGGAATGGCGGAACCGCACTCATAAACATCGTTTCAAAATGGACGCCACCAAGTTTTGTGGGAGCTCCGGTGTGTTCGTCCTATGTTCTCTTTTATTGCGGCGTAAATTATTTATAAAGGCAAAAAACACCTCTTCCATGTGCAAAAATTATTCTTTCACCTCCTTGTTTGTAAACTGCCCCAGGACATTTAGTATTTTTATAGGGAAAAGCAGGATTGAGTGCTGGTGCATCTGTATGAGGACACGACCCCATTTGCGTAGTAAGTATTCTAGAGATACTGAACCTTTCTTTCTTACCTCTAGACATATGACACTGCTAAACCTCCAATTATGGAATTTTTCTGCAGTAAATATAATAATTCGTGACTGAAAGGGTTATTCAGCAAAATAATAGGTATGACAAAAGTGTCTCACGAAAGTTTAGCCTTGATCAGACTGGGCCTCAAGGTGCTGTCCAATACACGTTTTAATACTGCGGTCTGCATGCCAAGAAACTTAGTCTACCCTTGAGCAATCTTTCTATAGCTTTGTTTCATTTCATTCCGCCATTTTCAACAAAAAGCGAATTCTTCCGCTCCATTTTCGCACATTTTACGCACATCAACACCTCCTTCATGAACCCTTCACGGATTCGTTATGCGTTGTGCTATTTTTGTTTTTGTGGCCTTACATTTCCCTATTGGCCGTGTGGGCCACCACTGGAGAGGCCGGCGCTGCGATCGTTTTGACGTCACTTGTAGGAACCCCGTTCCTACCCTGCTGCGTTGTTGGCTCGCCGCGCGTGGCATTTCCTTTAGGACGCGCTTTCTAAGTGCATTTCCGTGCTAATTCTCGGCGTTTGAAGTTCATTATCAGTGCGTGAAGCGTAGTTTGACCTCATGGGGACTTTATAACCGTGAAACATGGTTGAGTAGTGCGGTAAGGGCGGGCCAAACCGCGCTTCTTAACCATGTTTCACAGTTCGAACCAACTAGCCCACATTTACGCGTTGACAAGTATTCTTTATAACCGTGGCAGGCTGCCCGCAAACAACTTGAGCGTGGTGGTGTATGCGGACGTATGCGACCGAACCCGGTGTAAGCGTAAGCTGCGGCTCGTTTCCCCGATCAACATTTAGCTTGGCTACGACGATCACCGTGCTAAATTTGTAGATTTCGGTTGTCGTTCTCAAGAAATAGGCGAAGGAGAAAATCATGAAGCGTCTACTGCTCGCAGAAACGCTCCGCAGACACGTCCGCCGTGCCTGCAGGCCACCGGCGGCTCGAACCGACGTGGTTCGCGACAGCAACACCTTGTTGCCGCTTTTTAAAATGACACTGATCGCGGAAAAGGAGGTCCACATTCAGGAAAGTGGATGTTAGTGTGGTGAAAAATTGTAATTTTCAAGGAGATGCTCAAATATCTGCCGCGATCTACGGTGACCGGCCGCGGATGTCGGGCCCCGCGCCGCCGGCCCGTTCGCGCACAGTGCGGCGAGCGGCCGAAGGGTGTCTACTGCGCCCGGCCGCGGATGTCTGGCCCCACGCCGCCGCCCCGTTCGCGCACAGTGCGGTGAGTGGCTGAAGGGTGGCGATACCTGCGCGCAAAAATCGGCCGAGGCCGTGGCAGGTATCTTTATCATCGATGGCTTAAATGGCAGTCACCACGGATACAAACTTCCACATACGCGAAAAGGGGTGACAGTGTGGTGAAAAGTTGCGTTAGGGACTGTCATCCGCGACTACGATAGCGGCGATGAAATATCTGCCGCGACGCTAAGCCTGAAGTTCCCAACATCAGACTCCGCGCATCCGAAACTGGCGGCGAGTTAGCTGTTGGAGAAGACCCTCTTCTAAAACTCGCCGCGCGCAAGCGTGTTGCTTTGGGTTCCACGAACTTGGGGGCCTCCAAAGCTTGGTTCCCCTATTCTTAAACTCCCCATTACCCCACGACGTGTTTCGCCTCGTACGCAACCACGCCTTCTGTGAGCAATAGTGAGTTCTCGTACTTGATGCTAGAGAAAGGAGCAGGCTCATTGTAAACAGACAAAATCCCGTGTTGCAGACGTCTTAAAAAAAAACAGAGCCAAGTATAAACCCGCACACGGTGGCCACAAGAAAAAGCGCGCAGTCGCATATGCACAGGAAATGTGTTCTAGCAGACGACAGCATGACCCGGCGTCCTACAAGTGACGTCACTCGTAGGTGGCGCCACGGTATGTCCTTGGGACCATTCTCAGTCTGCATTTCAGATTTCTTGTGAAAGGTTTTCTTCTTCCTTTATTACCCACCGCTATTCACGTTTTGGAGGTGTCCTGTTTTTTCGATTTCGGGACTTTGCGTTCTTTTCTCGTTCATGACTTTTCATGACCAAATTTTCGTTGGTCATTTCGACTTGAACAGATTATCAAGTAAGAGTAAGAAAAAAAGGCGACATGAACCATTAATACGACTTAATACGACTTAAGATTCCACGCACGTCCTCAGTGTTCCCGCTTCTCCGCGCCTATCTAAGATCCAAGGCGAGAACATCGCGGGTGTCGAAAATTCAAAGTTTATTTTCTCTAACACAATGTTTAGTTTAGATTCGCGTGGTAGAATGTTTTCATGGAATTAAAAAAAAAACCCTGATGCGGAGAGCATAAATTTTAACTCATTACGTTTTGTTGCTCTTCTCGGCCCTCTGTATGTAATCTGTACCCTCTCAGGCTGTATTTCCATAATACATCCGGTTGTTTTCTGTTTGTCTGCTTGGTTGTTTTTTCTCTCGTTTGTAGCCTTTTTTCGCATGAAACTATTGTTTTTATTTTTTATCTTTCCCATGGCTTCTTATTGCCTTGGGTCGATGCAAAATGAACACAAAATTAGCAGTGGCTTAGCTCGGCTATGCCAGGACATTCGTAGCGTGAGCTAAGTTTCCGCTGCTTATTATTAGCTTTCCTGGTTGTCTAGGATTAGCTGATTATCATGCTTACTGCTGCTAAAACAATTTCCAATCTAATCCGATCCACTCCACTCACTGCTCCTCGCGCATGCGCAGCACGGCTCTCAAGGAGCCACACGAAACGGCTATAAAGCGGCTCCGGCGCACCGCCAGACTTGGCTAGTGCGCAATGGTGGCGCACAGCTGGGCACGCGCCGGCACCAGTGCGTCTGCCGTGGCTATGATGCGAGTCCTCTTGAATGCGCAGACCGGCGGATGTGCAGACCCAATTCTCTACACACCCGTACTCCAACTGGATTGGATTTCCAATCCAATCCAATCCAATTCAATCCAAACCGAATCCAATCTAACCCAATGCTATCCAGTTCAATTAAATTCAAGCCAAGCCAAGCCAAGCCAATCCAATGCTCCTCACGATTGCTCCTCACCCTTCAAGGTCCACGCGAAACTGCTCAACCTCGGCCTGTGCAGCTTACGCTACAAAATGCACTGACGATTACTAGCTCCCTAATGCGAAATTTGTAAGCAGCGAGAATTGCACTCTTCACGGTCACGGCTCATATGTGCTGTGTCTCAGGGAGTGATCGCGTGACGAGCGAACGCACGGCGGCGCGTGCCACTCTGCTGTTGTCTCGCAGCGCGTCACCACCGTCGGCGACACTGTTGTTCCAAATCAAGTTTGAACCTCCCGCGCAAATGTCACTTGGTTCAGATGAGCCAAGCACAGAGGAGCAGCGAGCATGTTGTTACAATTCGTTGTTGAACCACCTGCGCACATGTCACGTGGTTTGGACTAGCAGCGAAGAAAACAGCGTCTGGGGAAAGTGCGGGAGGAAGGGCGCTCCTGGCGTGAGGGGAGGCGGTGAGAGAGAGATGACGCCCTAGCCACGCGTGCGCCCTCTCCCTCACACTTTCGCCAGCGCTCCTCTGCGTCTTCTTTCAGCCTTCGCTGCTTCGCGCGCGCACTTGGTTACACGGATGTGAACGAACGCCGCCACCGCTGCCGCGAAACCCAGGTACCGGGCGCCAAACCCAGGACAGCGCCCTAAAGATAGCATGTTTACCAAGAAGCTCGGAGAGGAAATCGTGTCTTCTTACGCTTGTAGATTGGAACAATATAGCGCGGAGGCGAAATATTTTATCGTTTGATGTGCTTAGCTCGCGTCGATACTGCCACGCTTGTGTCTGCCGCTAGTTTTCCCGCACTTGATACCAGATCCCACAAAAATATACCTCAGGCTGGGAAGCCGCATTACGGGTAAACAATATACATCGAGTTAGTGCACACACCGAGAGATTCGAACCATCGGTACATGTGGAAAAAGATGTATGAAGCATGATAAGTAAAAGCGATAATCTATACGAGCGGTGAATGTAAGGGCATGTGTTTTGGGCAAAGTTGTTAAATAACGTGATACATGATAAACGTACCGGGTAAAGGACACGTCATGACGTTCTTTTGGATAACATCCGTCTATCTATGTGTCTATGGTATGTACTAGCAGGACGATAGCAAGTTCACGTTAAATATAAATACTCATTTGAATAGCAAGCCTCAACTGTCGGTATCGTTATTGGCTCAAAATGAGATGTTTTTACATAATTAAGCTATTCGTACAATGAATATGTTGTTGCAAATAATATACGGCATACACTAACGATGAGGAGGGAAAAAAATTCTCGAAGGTGCTGAGTCCGCCATCGTGCTTAAAAGGCGTAAGTGTCGTGATACGTATTAACTTCATTACTGCTGCACTGTACTTGCGTCTCTTTATTTGCTTTTCCTATTTTTATTTGGCGCGAATTACTGCGACCGGCTTCTTTTTGCTACAATATGTTTTACTACGGAATGTTCTTTTTTTTTTGCAACGTTTATATAAAAGCTGTGACTAGAGCATTTTAGAAATATAGAGGCATGTTTTCGTAACTACTGCTATTGACATATAAAGCGAGTAACTTGTAATTAAGCGAGTGTTACCATTTATTATACAAACAAAATGTTAGAACCTCACCACTACACCTCTCGTACCAGAAAAAGCACCAAAATAGTTGTCGCACATCTTACAAATACAGCAAAAGCTCGTTAATTCGAACACGAAGGGGACCATAAAATTGTTCGAATTAAGCGGAGTTCGAATGAGCGGGTGGGCGCTAGAATGAATAAAAATCGCGCCACATTTCGCGGGCAGAACGCAAAGGAGCCACCTCTGGACTCGTTATCGCAAATTAGGCGCTACAACACGTTTATGGAAGGTCATTTCGTACATACCGTTTCGTAAATAATAATGGCCTGCGCCGCAGCACTGGCGCTGGAGGCACGGCGCCCTCTGTAGACGGAAATAAGCTGTTGCATAAGCGTAGTGCGCGTGCCACGGGGTTGTTTTTCTGTTTTCTTGTTTTTAATATCTAGTAAATGTGGTTTGCTTGGGATTTGCAACGCAGTGTAGTCACTCTGGGCCGACTTCTACAGCCAGAAGCGATGGAAACCAGGGGATCATAGTTCGAATTACCCGTTCTGGATACCGACGCGTTGGAATTATGGGGAATTTTCCCCCATTGAAGTATACAAGGCTGCGCCGAAACCAGGGCGTGAGTTCGAATTAACCAGAAGTTCGAATTAACCGAGTTCGAATTAACGAGGCTTTACTGTATAAGAAACACCACTCTAAATAAACGCAAAAAGTTTCTTCGGTTACTTTTGAACGTATTCTTTGATACGGTGGGCCAAGGTATAGTTATTTTTAAATCATACAGTTATGATTTATTGAGGTTTATTCTCGGTGGTTTATCGAAGATTTTTGCGGGAACGAAAGCAGGCAGGGCAAGAAAATATTGTCGGTCAACTCCAACCCGTAGCGCACAGCATACCGCAGGGCTCTGTTTTGGGGTCAAGTTTCTTCGCACTCGACATGAACCATATACACTGTTCCACACATTAGGTTCGAACTATACTACAGACTTATGATAGAGCGGTTCCACCACCAGGGTCGGACATTGAAAAATTTTTAAGGTTTAAAACTGCGACATCTACATGTGTTCTCTCTTGGCTCTCATGCAGTTTATTTTTCCTAACGGAGCTACATGGTTTACAACAATGATAAAAATTATTTCTATATACCTTTAAGCCACCGCAATACCAATGTTGGCCAGCCAGGAAAAGCCGTTATGTGAGGAATAAGTCTGATATCCCGTTCTATCATCCGTTCTTTTCGTTCATTGTATTTTTTATAGTCCAACACAGCGATTATTTTCTCATTTCCGACTTTTATAACCCTAGCAAAGCTGGTGGTACAAGTGTTTTAAGTTAGCCACCACCACGTTATATATTGCGTAGGTATTTCTTGTGAATACAAAACGGCTGATCCTAAATAATATCTGCACTTTAAAACAGATGCTGTTTTCCCGCTTCCCTTTTCTCTGCGTGTGGGAAAGAAGGTGCTCTTCAACTGTACAGACCAACCCACACGCGAGCTAGGAGTTTTCTGCTGATGTACCCAATGTCATTTCAAGCTCCTCCTACCGTTTCCGTAAAACAGTTAATTAAGGGCAAGGGCCGCATTCCTTCAATGCGCGGCTGCATTCATTGTTGATTGCGATGCCCCGGTGCTAGTATATGGAGAGCACGTTTTGATCCGTGTGTCTGAGGAAAAGATAGCGGGGAAATAGTTGAGGACGCCCTTTCCAGTTCAATCTGCG
This sequence comes from Haemaphysalis longicornis, assembly GCF_048455015.1. NCBI lineage: Eukaryota > Metazoa > Arthropoda > Arachnida > Ixodida > Ixodidae > Haemaphysalis > Haemaphysalis longicornis. The sequence continues at coordinate 111,378,326 of NW_027526335.1, forward strand.
TTTATCTGCCCCGACGTTTTTAAAAAAAAATTGCAGTGATATCCTTCCAAAGGGGTCGGAATAATTACTTTGGTCGGGGCTCGATTTGCGGCTGCGATTCGAGTGGCTTGATTTGTGTTGGACCCGGATCTCAGTGTTGCCATGGATTGTTCTTTTTTCTTGCGTTTTTTTTTCGGACTTAGCGTTTCTAGCTAGAACGTTTGCTTCATTACCTGTCTCCCCTGTTGTTTGCAATGTGTTCTTTCTTAGGACTTCTCGCAGTTTTTTTTTTTTTGTGCAAGGCTGCCTCTTTTCGGGCGGAATGCTACTGCGTCAAAGTTGAAAGAAGAGAGTCTAGATTTACATTGTGTATTCACATTTGTTTAAATAATACTATTTGCAACGGCTAAGGAGAATTATTTCGGATTGCTCACCTGTCATAAGGAAGTATAGAAAAGATTTGAAACCAAAAGCTTAAAGTTTTCCGTAGTATAAATAGTTTTCTCCATGCTCAGTTCCGTTTTCTACTTCCAGTGTCGCAGTTCCTTTCTACTTTCCACTACCGTATTCGTGCATCACGACTGCTCGTCAAATTTCGGTTCCACCTGTTCCCCTCTCGCAACGACATTTGCAGACAGTATTTTTGTTGGAAATTTCTGATAAAAAATTTCAAAGCTCTTCTGGGGATTTGTATAGAACTGTACTAATATCGTTCTGCAGGCTCACAACAGTATTTAGCCAACTCGCAAACACTAGACCGAAAATATATTTGAGCTTTATAGCCTTCAAACAGTAGAGATGCGCATGATCATGTAAATAAAAATATTCGGTTTACAAGATCGACTACATTGTTAAGGCTATTTACCCGAAGCGAAAATTTCAAATCCACCCTAAATGCAGCGGCACGGCAAAAAAAGAAAGCTATACAGCATTCTCAGAAATTCTCTAGTTGAAATAATGCCTCCTGTCGGAGAAAAAAAAACGTCCTTGTTTTCCTCTAAACTCGTCCTTATAATTTATTTACTTTCCTTTTAGTTTATCTGCATTCTGGAAAGATCTCGATCAATGTTCTTGTTCGAAAGCATCCGCAGTTCCTCTGATACTTATTCCAACCCATCAGCGCTTTCGTGACCACTGCATGTCTGATACCATTGGTAAAAAGGATACTTGAAATAAAGGCCACATAAAGTGTGAACCACCGAATTTCCCCAAGACAACATTTTTTGCAAATTGCCCGTAACCATTTGGGGTGCAGTTTGAGTTTGCGCCTTCCTTGAGGAACCCAAAAAATCCATCCGCCAAGCGGAGAATTTTCATCATCAGGACCATGATCATACTCATCATCATCATCACCCTACTGAGGTCCACTGAGGTCTAAGGCCTCTTTCTTCTAGACCCATCTCTCGGTATCCACTCTGTTACCCCAATTGTCCACAGGTTGTCGGTTTCCGGCTATGCGAAGCTTTTGATTCTTCAAGCATTCCGAAAACGGTAGTGCAAGCTTTTCCAGTGAAATATCTCTTCCCTACATCAAAACATCCCTGGTTATGCCGTAGTCACCAGCCGTGTTTCCTGATTTCATGCCTTTGGGAGCCTTTCCTACCTCCTTTTTACTTAGTATTGGGACATCGCAAGGTTGAGCTTGTACTCTCAGTAGATTCCCTATAGTTTAACGGCGCTGCATGTAACCTGGTGTACAATCATTCCGCTATCTTTATTCTTTCGTTCAAGTTGTGCGTAATGTTACGCGGCTGGTCTCTGAGTGCGTACATCCTGTCTTTGGGGATGGGTGGCTTTCGCTTAGTTGCTTTCACGTTCCCCCTATTTCCAGTATTTCCTCCATGACTGCCATGTTATATGCGCGAATGTTTTTTTTTTTTTTTTACAATTCGGGTAATTCAATCTCAACTGCTGTACTCGAAACTTTAATCTTCTTACGTTTGGCAATTAGTTCCTTCGTTTTCTTAGTTTTTCATTTCTTTAATACATGTTGCTTCTCCCCAGCTCCTGCTCCTCCACTAATGGCCGATTTTAGGTTGTCATTTACCCGCTCTACATTGACCTCGTTCTGCTCGTTCAGAAGCGCGAATTTGTTTTGAAGAGTTATTTAAAACTCCTGCTATCTGGCCGTGACTGACTCCATTAGGGTTTCTTATTTCTAGCGAGTTTCCTCCTTTCTCTTTTGAGATTGAGCCATGGCTTACATGTAAGCTTCCTATGATTGCTGCTCCGAATCTTACTTAGCGCCTCTACGTCTTGCACAATACCTGAGTTGTCACTTAAAATGAAGTCAATTTCGTTTTTGTTCTACCATTGGGACGTTACCATGTCCATGTACTATTCTTTTGTTATTAAAAGAAGGTGTTCATCTATTTCAAGCTATACCTCTCTTCAAATCCCACCAGTGTATCTTCTCGACTGTTGCAATTGTCTATACCGAAGTTTCCCACTGATCTTTCTCCCATTTCCATCTTACCGACACTAGCATTAAAATCTCCCATCACAATCATGAACTGTGTTGTTGCCTTCTTCATTGCATATTCGACGTCCTCATAGAAGCTCTCTGCGGTTTCGTCATCATAGCTGGCTATTGGCGCATTGGCCTGTACTATCTTTAACCGGTATGGTTTCTTCCGCGGATCACAACGGCCGCGACTCTCTCGCTAATGCTGGAAAACTCCTCCAGGTTTCCTTCTATTTCTCTGTTGATTAAAAATCCCTCCCTGTGTTTTCCACTTCGGGCTCCACCGTAGCACAGAATATGCCGGCTAGTGAGCTCCATGAAACATTCTGCTCTCCTGATAATTTCGCTTAACCCCATATATCCCAGTTTATGTCCGAGAGCTTCTGTAGTAGTACAGCTAAGCTTTCCTCGCCCGACAGTGTTAGTACTCTTCGTACCTTAGTACTTAGTACTAAGTACTTAGTACTTAGTACTTAGTACTTAGGATTCTTAGTACTCTCTCCTGTATCGCTGTTCTGACCGTCGCTTTGGACCGGTGCTCTACAGCTGCTGGGGACTGAGGGCCGAGATTTCATTTGGTCAGTCAAAGGAGGTGGAGATCAACTACAACCGCATGGTGGCTAGATCCTTATGTGGTGTGTGAGTGCTGTTTGTGTTCCAAAGAGCCTTCCTATCGTGGTTGAAGCTTCGTTGTGTAGCCTCCCAGGTATCCCCTATGATAATTATCTCCGGAGCGTGCAGCACTCAGCACCTGCATGCTTAGAGAGCCAGAGGAAAAAGATAGAGAGACAAAGAAAAGTTTTCCGTGGTTGGAGTTGCCGTGCACGCCTGCAGTATTACTGAGCCAGCGTTTGCTAGTTGTAAGCGACTGCTATACTCAAGTGTATAAGTCGAAAAAAATGGCTAGTTTGGAGCTCAGCCGGCCAAAAGGGACACTGAAGGTGTTTTTTTTTCAAAGTATATTATAGGGTCGGACAGGGCATTGAGTATCCATCCTCGTCCTTTGACACCATTGTATGCCAAAAAGTGTTTGTTGTCACTCCGCCAACAACGGTAACCTTTTGGCAGGGGTGCAAAAAAAAAACAACCTTGTGCTCTAAAGCCGGAAAATTTTGGGACCACGACAGGTGTGAAAAACTATATTTCTTTATTGTCAACATAGAACAGGTTACATATCTAGGTAGGCCTTGCTCGGGCGGTCACAGCAAGGCGTTGTACATTTTTTCTCACCCGGCGATTGTCGAGTTATTCAAATTTTAGCGATGCAACTTGTTTTTTTCCCCGGTGGGCATCGTATTCCTAGCCCAGTATGGACACTGTGTTTCTTACGCAGCTCCGAATCAATTTAGAGTTTTTAACCTTCGTAACTTAGTGTGCACTGCGGCGGAAAATGTTCTTTAGCTTTGCCAACAATGTTTAAGGCCTGCCTAGCGAATAATGTCCTTTCTGATTTAAAAAGTAACCTGCCAGCTGAGACGTTTAGGGGAGGCGGTTGCTGCGGCTTGTTTATATCGCGTTTCGATGAGCGCTGTTATTATTCGGGCTTTCTTTGTTTATAAGTGGCTGTTCGACGCAGAAGAAGCGTTTATAACCTGTTTCAACTGTTTAAAGCCCGCATTGGGTGGATTACTTGCTTCTTGTTTGATTTGCACCGCCGGCTTCTGTGATTAGGGCAACGGTGGGTTGTTTACGTTGGGGCTTTTGACTAACTTTACAAGAAATGCGTCCAGCGACCTGATTTAACTTACTATACTATCGGAACAGCTCCGTGATTTCGCGAATTCGGCTTTCAAGGGGCCACAGTTAAGATGAAATAAGCTAGGCTTGTTTTACTGCCTTGACACCTAACGTGGCGCGGCCACACCCATGCCGAAAAAGAGAATGTTTATAGCTGCAAAATTGTTGGCGCTAGAAAGTTCAAATTTGGTACAAAGGTCGTCTATAAAGTTATAAAAAAGATGCGTGAAATTATTTCTGCTTTCCTGGCATATTTCCTGAAGAATGTTCGAAACTTCGCGCAGCTCCGTGTAAGGACGTCCGCCATGACGGGGAAGGTTCTCGAAGCCAGGGCAGTTCTCGAATTTTGGTGGCACCAATAAAAAATTATTGAAGGAATGTTATTAATGCAGTGCATGCAGAATCCTGCCAAGCTAAAAATTGTTGCATTTGTGCAGGGAATATAAAATAGAGAACCAGGTGCAAACATTGTGCATCCCTAAACCGAAAACATGTTCAGAAATAAAAGAATTTGTTTAGAGAAACGGCGTTTATACTGTACTGCCTAGTTGCTCATCAACAATACCTCTTGTACATCTTGTTTTTGATTTGTTTATGAGATTTTGATGGCAATAGCGCTATTCTTGAGTAGGTGTAAAAAACACGAAGACGCACGATACTGGCCTGTTTCGAGAGAAAAAATGTACGGAAGTCGTCCGACTTCTATGTGATGGTTTACAGGATCTATCAAATATATTCTTGATCTTGATTGTGGGGTTTAACGCGCCGACGCAACGCAGGCGATGAGGCGCGCCGTAGTGGAGGGCTCCGGATTAATTTTGACCACCTGGGGATCTTTATCGTGCGCCGAAATCTCGTACACACGGGCGTTTTTGCTTTTCGCCTCCATCAGAAAAGCGGCCGCCGCGGCCGGGAATCGAACCCGCGACCTCGTGCTCAGCAGCGCAACGCCTTAGCCACTGAGCCACCGCGGCGGGTTATCAAATATATTACTTCTGGCCGGAAACAATCATCCAATTTTCGTTTCTACTGGTAATGCATTTTATCAGGTAGAGGTACCATTTCCTGTTGCCTTAGGCTGCGTGAAAGCTACTACCTACTATTACCTACTACCAGTAAACCACTACCATTACCAGAAAACCATTTCAAATATTACCCAATTTGCGGCTAGTTGTAATTAGAGGGAACAGCTCAAACAATAGTTACAAAAAAAAACAAAAAATTCTAATCTTTATTCGGGACTGTATTTGATCAACAAATTAGAATTTAATTGAATGCGGCCGCAAGAAAATTTTGTTTAGATACATTGCTTTAGGTAAACATTCAGTTTTTACCGTGAGAAATTTTCATTTACATTTATAGCCACCTCTTGTGTACGAACGTTACTTATTTCCTCGAGCTTACTTGGCTATACTTTTTGTCAGCGACATCTTTTCCACCTCGTATGAATTACTTCGCTGTTGTTTTTGAAGCGTTAAAGCTGTGGAAACACTAAAAAAATATTCAAAGCGTGAAATGGGAAATACAATAGGAGTTGAAGGTTAGCCTTTTACGGAACCTCGGTAATGATACTGTACAAATTTGATCGCCTTTCATCCTTAGCTTGCTGCTTGTGCTCGAAAGTTTCCGAAGCCGGCTTACGTACACTTGCTCGAACCGTTGAGCCACGACGCGCAGAAGAGAGAGGTTTAACTTCGATCCTGAGCTCTTTCGTTTCTTGGGTGCACTGTTGTGACTTTCGGCAAGCTACGAAACTTGAGATTGGTGGAGTTAACGTCCATCACAGCTCTGGAGTCAGCGTGCTCACAGGATAAAAAAGCTTATTTGTTTTTTATACTGAACTTTTTTTTACTGAACTTTCCTTACTGTATGTGTTTTCATTTCCTGAAGGAAATCATTTTTGTTTTGCAAGAGAGCTGAGCATGCCAAACAAGAGCACTTTAAATGCAGCAGGTAGCGTTGCCGGGAAAAGAGTGCACTTAAGGGCGGTATTATGGTAGCAGAGTTTTTATCCAACAATACATAACACCATTATTAAGAGGATGATATTGTTATGTTGACTCTCGTTTTGAAAATAAGTCGATAATGTTCCTGTTATTAAGATAAAGGCAAACAAATAAATGAGGTCAACGTTTAGTGCAGTAAACCATATATGTGTCAACCTGAATTTATCTCCTGGCGGTAATAGAGTTTTTGGTGGTGTCTATGGCCTGATTATTCGTAACTAGCATAAAATTCGGCGCGTTTGCTTCGGCGCCATTTTTTATCAGTCACTCCCCTCTCACTTTACAATAGATCGTGATTCTGGTAGAGCCGTACCGATATTGTCACATGTTGGAGCAAAGTAACTAGCGAGCATTTAACAAAACAAGAAACAATTCTGCAATCCGGTTGATCCCCAATTGGCAAATATATGCCACCTGCGTTCTGCTGTGTGGGAAAATTACGAGCTGCCTTGTACCAGAGTTACTGAAAGCTTTCAGCACGCATGGAGCTGATGAAGGCTTAAAACCGTAAACCATTGCAAACTTTCCCAAACCACACGGTTTAATATGCAGCGCAACGCCTCCACAGGCAGCGTATGGCTTCAGTTTTGTTACGGAGGTTGTACAGCTTGAGCTACAAGCGCCCTCGCGGGTATATCCCAAATATATTTCACGGTGCGTCACAAGAGAACCATGAACTACCAACACCTACATTCTTCCCTGGCCGTCTTGTGCGACCATCGGTTTACGACTCCGCGCACATTTCGGTAACTTGGCCCAAGATCCCACAAAAACCACCTCCGAGAAAAGTGGATTTCTTTTATTTCCTCACCGAGCTTTCAACACACAGACAACAAACAATGTGTCCGTGGCTGCGTTCTGCTGCCGCCTATATTGAGAGCAGCCCCGGCGGTATATCCGTAAGGCTGTCCCAGAAACTCTGCACAGTAAGGTCTTGCTTTACGCGCGTATTTTTCGTTTTTGTTCACAGTTTCCTCCGTAGCTGCTCTTTTAGCAGCGCAAGTATTGCAAGCCTGAAACGACTGGAGGGTCTAAAGCCCCGAAACAAAGTCTGGTTGAGTCCGCTGCTTAGGGCGTCTTTTGGTTTCTTTGTATTGATACAATTCCTTATCACCAACGCAAGAATATAAAGCCCTGTTTCCTCGGAAAGTAAAATTGCACAAAGCGACGAAAAGTAGAGTCCGTAGGAAAAGAAGGAAGAAATGCCACAATTGTTGCAGCGACAAGAGTTAACAACTTCCCCTCGCTGTCGTTGCATTCACTGTTCGAGTTTTCCTTCCGCGCGCATCGTGTAATTTTTCTGGCCTTCAAAACTAGGAAGGTGAATACACAATAACATTGTTGGTAATCATAAAAATGACAGCTGAAGTAAACAAAAAAATAGGAATTACTGTTTGAAAATATAGAGGAAACACTTATCTCTCGTGTAGCCGGAAAATATCCAGCATGGGTTATTTCGCCTGCACTGCAATCAGTATTCAGCTTTAGTGAAATAAGGAACAAGGCGACGCACTGCCTTCTAACAGATTGGAAAAGGTCGAAAAATTGTGGCCGGTAGTATGTTGTTTGTTTATATCCGTAGTTTACTGGTATTTTGTTCTTTCAGCCAACCTTTTGCTCCTCGTGGCCAGTTGCGGATCTGGGCGGAACTACCGCTGTATTCTTGTCCGACGGCAGTGGGGTGGAAAGAAATTCAAGCGTTTGGGCTTGGTTTATTTTCACCAACACACGTGAAAAAGAGCGGGGTAGATTTTGCATTTCTTCTGGGTTTGGTATTTCTTGTATTTTATAATCGGGCTGGCATGCGCAGTATTCCAGACCGAACGACAAACTGCCAGCTGTCTTCCGGCACTATCGGAGCTCCGCAGTGTTCCCCGGTAAAATTCTGAAGACAAAAGGAGATGGATGGTGTGCACTTTGTTTCCGCAACAGGCGCTCCTAACGCTACAGTGCCAGATTACTGCATCGGACGAGCTTTTTATTACAGGCATGCTATGTTTACGAGTCGTTGTTGACTCTTGCGGTAATGGATATAAAATGGAAATGGGATGGTTGGCCGGCAGTGTACACTTACGTCGGTTGTACCCTATTTTATATATTGGGCATTGTTTCCTTCTAGTGTTATTTTATTGCTGGAAAATTCTTTCTCATTACTATTGGCATAGGGCTATCAGATTTCCCTGGTATCTCACCGATGCCTTTTTGTTAGGAAGAAGCGACGTCTGTTTTTTCTATGTAGTGCTTTAAAGTTTGAGCTTTAGGGGCCCTAAACTGCTGCATTCGTGACGTCGCTGCTCGGGTACAAGTCAAGGTTGCTGCACGTATATCTGCTTCCTTCAAACAGCGAAGGCCGCGCCCGTGTGTAGGTGTGTACTGGTCCGGTCTGCAGGTGTGTAGATGAATGGCTGAGTACAGCAGAATACACGCGGATCATTTTTGCGTGTCGGAAGCGCTACACATTTCTGAGCTTTATGGATATCTGGAGCGTGACTCGGGACATCTGCACCATCACCTACGGTATTGTATTAGTCTCTAATGAAGATCGGGAAAGGTGCGAGTTGTATAGCTCGAGGGCTACCTTAATTAAGCAGAGTTGATTTCCGATGCCGAAAATTTGCTAGAAAGCGCTCTTTCAGAACGAATGGGCATGCTTGGTTCATAAAACATTTTAACCTTATGGTTCCCGGTGTCGTCAATTGAAGATAGCGCACAAAACATCCGTTACCACCTCCAGAACGCTACTAATACTGCTTATTTTCGTGGAAAAGTTCCTCGAAGATGCCTATGCAACACGCTTTACACTTGTGTGTTCGCGGAGTGAATGCTATAAAAATAGGGAAACGGCAGTGGAGAGAAGGCATGTCGACAAGGTGGGTAAACGGAAATGCCGATTTGTGAAAATATTTGTGCAATATTATCACTGGCACTACCAGCTTGTTTTTATGGCTGTATGCTGAGGATTTTGCAGCATTCACAAAAGAAAAAAAAACTTTTCTGCTGGAAGTAAAGCTTGAAATTTTTTCATGGCTTAATTGCCATGGAAGTAAATAATTAAATATTTCACTTTAATCTGATTTTTTTTTTGCTTGTGAACGTGTGGGGCCTAGGCTTTAGGAAGGCACACAGAAAAACTGTTGTTGCTCGAAATAAGAATTTTACTGCTGAAATGTCTAGTGTGCAGAAAAGAGTCGGAAGCTTCTGATGGAAGTCTTCTGGCGTTGAGCAATTTAACTAGACACCGTCTCTCACTTTTTCAATATCGAAACTAAACGCCTGGTCCGAGGTTTTGCTTCCTATGCATTTATTCAGGGCCTCCTCTCTGGACATTATTCTGCCAGTAAACAGAAAAAAGCAACAGAATGACGTGTCGCAAATTGTTTTGCAAGGCGCAAATACTATCTGTAAACAAATAATGAATGGAAGTTAGGTGATGCCATATTGTTGCCACCTCCTCTGAGTCTAGTTTTCATTTTTCGTTTGGTTCAGCCCCAGTGTAACAATAATGTCTTCACTACTCCATTTTTTTCTTCTTATTATGTTTCGGCATTCTTTGGCAATAATAGAAGGCTTCTAGATTTAATTAGGGAATGTTCAAGGGGTATAAAGGACACCGCCCTCTTTTAACTCACCTAAGCTCTTAATGTGAGCTGCACTATTAGGAAGGCAGCACACAAACATGTCTTCGATGGCAGGAGGAACTCCTGACACAGTTCAATCGAAGCCTTCTACAAATAAAAAAAGGAGGCAGCTCGAAGAAACGATACACGTGCCGGCTAACAAGGGTACTTCTTTATCTGCTACTTCTACCCTAGAAAAAAGATACCAAGAGAACAATGGCTTTGGACAGAAGTTTTTCTCAGCTGTTGAGTTTCCGCTGTTTTATTTATTAGTTGCCCAGAGGCAACTCAGGCCCAGAACAAATTCACTGATTGTTCCTTTCCTTAGAGATTCCTTGAGGTTCTTGCAGCACCACGTCGAACATGTGGGCCTTATTCAAGAACCGGGAAGGCACGGGCACAACTTTGAAGCATCCTCCACAAAGGAGCTGCTTCAGCATCGCCGGAGGGCTTCCAAACAACCGACAACCTCTTTAAGCCAGTAAGGGACACGCTACTACTTACCTTCAACTGCGCATACGTATGGTGCTGACGGGCAGAACAGAACGTTTCCTCTCTTTCTTCAGTTCGCTTTACCGCAGGGGATCTATTCTTTGTGTGCAAGTTCCACTTGGTTGCGCTTTTTTATGGTAATGCTCCGTCACCAACTGTTACTTATTTTCATTTTTCACAAAACCAGCTGTGATAGTCTTGTGATGGCTCTCTGGCGTTTGAGTCACGTTAGTAAATCGCAGTTTTACAGCATCTAAATCACAATAACTACACACGACGCGGCTAGGCTCAGCGCATAATTCACAACTCACTTTATGAATCATCTTACTTTAATCAGGTCTTTCTTCTCATCTTTAAAAGATGTAGTTTGCACAGCAAACAAGCAATAAATTAAGCATAATATGAATACAAACAAATTGTCTAGGTTGTTGGAGCCCGTAGCAAAACAAATTTCCAACTATATGATAAGAATAATGGGCGGCCTCTCAACGGGCACGGTTTGGCAGCACTTATTGGCTTCTCATTTTAAGAGCTATGTGCTTATATCCCGGGAAAGTGGAGCCAGCCTCTATTATTGTTGTTTGGTTGGTGTTGTCATGCGCTTGTTTTTGCTCCACGCGTAGTCACCCAATAACTTACACCCCAAATGATTGCTCGCGGCCACCACACCTCTTTCATCTTCCCCGAGAGAAGTACAGATTTTGTCAAAATTTTCTAGGCCAAGCCGAAAGTGCGCAGGCCGGGCCAAATTTAATGCGCAAGCTTACGTCCCGAGCTACGCTGCAAGGGTTTATGCCGGAAAGCTAGAGAAGACACCTGTTCTTACGGTCATAAAATCTTTTTGTCAGATTTAAACGTAAAACTTCTTTGATATCTCTGTTGTCAGGAAAGGCTTAGATTGGCCTAGAAAATTTCTACAATGGGAGCACATGCACGCTATGTTCAAATATTATCACCACATGATGCTGTATATGGCGGCCCCATTCACAAAAAGGCAAAGAAACTGCAGTGTATGTGATTGTGCACACTGGAAATAGTCAGAGATACGACACCGGACCGATTTCCTTCAAACTCCTATGTGCATCACGTTGTTTAAAAAGACGGCCACTTGGCACTGTCCATATCACAGTCCTGTTTTATGGCCAGCCTTCAATATTTCAATTTCTGAAATACAGTAGCAATTGATGGTCTTTGCCCTACAACCGGAACACAGAGCCGAAGGTTGCGATAAGATCATACCGCCATGAACCGATTCTCTTAACATCAGCGCGATAGCCTAAAGACTTAATAAGGCAAATATGTTTTGAGTACCGAAAAGATACAAAATGTTTTGCAGGAAATGTTTTTTTTGGTTCCAGACGCGCGTAAAAATAAACTCGATACGGCCATAGTTATGATGGCCTCATGACAAAAACTTGAGCAGCTACACACATATGTCGGGGGTTGAGCTGCAGGACGTGCCGGGTATGTCTAAGATGTCAGCAGAATCCAAAAACGTTCTCGTACAGAAATGTCCTCACTGTTTGGGCGTTCGAAGTGCTCTCATGAAAAATAATTGTGGTACAAAGGGTCACCATGTGGTCGAAATTTTACTGTGGGGTGTTGCAGGGCCTTTGTTTTCTGAGCATAAATTATTACGTTTTTGGTCAGCGGGAAGTGACCTGTATTCTTGCTGAATACAGTAACAAAACTCGGAGCAAGGAAACGTTTCTTTCCATAGGAGTATAAACACGAATAAAAAAAAGCGTCAAGTAATAATATATGCCCCGGGATGTTCTATTTTTAACCAGAGTATCCATTAAAGCAATGCCCTGTTTCTGTTTGGGTTTCGGTTCATCTTAAGGTCAGAAAGATTTTTCCCCTTCACTTTCAGTAGAAGTGAACTCAAAATTATAATCGTACAACGTAATTTGAGGGGCTGACAAACCCTTTTAAGACCGCAAATATACAATTTCAATCGTTAGCCGTGTTCCCGCGGTTTGGAAAAGTAGCATCGCACCCTTAGAGCCACTTTCATCACGATCTCTTCGTATTTTGCAGCGTACCCCTCGAGCCGTCGTTTTCTATAGTGTGTGTGGGGCATAAAACACTACCCGCGTATCTGCTAGCTGTGCTGAAAATGTTGTCAGCCGACGCGGTCTTGTGCCAATCCTGCCCTGCTCATCTCTCTTCCTTTTATCCCTTACACTCGCTCGCCTCCCTCTCATCCTTCTTTCTCATTTCAATTTCAGTTCACTTTTATTCTTTTCAATTTTATCGCGTTGGCGGTGCTCGCGTATCATCCGTTGGGACCCGTGGTTTCAGTTGTGCTTGAACCAGCTCAATGCCACATCTTATTTTGTTCAGTGTTTTGCATTTACGGCCTCTTTGTTAGACACGATTTTATGGCGTTGCGGTTTTCGTTAGCTATCGCAAGAGACAATGCTGCGGATATTTTATTTAAGATTGCTTTTACACTCTCTTATGTAGACATTTGTTTTCTCAAACATGCCTCGGATTTCCCGTGCGCCTAATAATGCGTACATATACGGTCTATGGGAGCTTTCTAGCCGTTTGTAATGGCCTACGCATACTTCGGGATGAAGCACTCTTTTTCACTGTTTCAAGTGGCTGACCGACCGACATGTGCGCACAAACACAGAGCAAACTTCTTGCGTTCATGAAACCCAAGATTGACTACCGTGTGTGAAACATCCTCTCCCAGTGGAATAAAAGGCGAGAGCGCTACCTTTCCAATCTCCTTGCTACACTGTATCCCGATTGAGCTTGCGCGGCCGGGGTCGCAGGTGTTCGGTCCCGGGACATGCCAAACGGGCGGCACCACATGCTCCCTGCTTTCGCCACGGCCGCGTTCCTCGGAGGGGTCGGGCTCATTGCAACTTGGCAAACGTTTGCTCATGAGATCCGTGTTTTACGTGGCGGAACAGGAAGCTTCGAGGCTTAACACATAGCGAGGTGACCGGAGAAGACACCCGAGCAACAGGATGTGTGCCACGAATGGGGATAAGCGTCCGCTAGTAAAAAACATCACAAGTTTTCCAGAACGGACCGACAGAAAGTACTGCGCGTTCGTGAAACTTGTGTAGTTAGAGGAAGTCGCCCTGTCCGTGGAAAATCCAGCTGTACGACGAAGCCACCCTCATTTGATAGCTGCGCAATCATTTTTAATAACGTTGCTTGACCACCACTAAATTTTTTGTCTAACCAATTGTGTTTTTTTTTTATTGGCCAACCAACTCGTTAACCGAGCCGAGAGTTGAGACCAGCAGAGCTTTTAGCGTCAGGTAAAGTAACTTTAGCACCTCAGAATAGATGATGTCCACCGCTTCAGTTTTTTTTAATGGAGCAGAATGCGAGAGCTGCGTTCACTCTCATCGTTTCGCGCACGTCTTCGTTCCGCGTGAGCGCTCAGCTTTTCCACGTCTGCTTTCTCCCTCGGGGCTGGAGCAGACCACAGATTTTTGTTGAAGATAAATTTTAGACTGGCGTAGCCAGAAGACTGCCGTGCCACAAATCCTTTCACGCCTCCACGATTTCTTTATTTTCTTTGAACACCGTTGGCATTATTGCTTTCAGCTTTCCGCTTTTATATTGACAATCGGTGCTCCACGGTTCCGCTTCCAGAAAGGCCGCTTCCGGAAAGCACGCCTCGCCCATTCTCAAAAGACTGTCCGCTCCTAACCTTTACTTCGGGTAAATATTTTATTTTAACTGTGCTAATTTTATTAGTTTTTTCCTGACGCATTCGATGAAACGTTGTGCTGGCGTCTGGATTTCCCTCTTCCGGCAGGATCAAGTGTCAAACACAGGAAGAAGACGGTTAGCGGTTTCTCTGCAGCTTCTGTGATGGATCATTTTGTTGCCAAGGGCAACGAACTTTATTCCTGAGAGTGACAGCAGAGGGAGCACTGTCCTCATTTTGATAAAAAGGATTTTGCTTTTATAACTTACCGCAGAGCGTTCCTCCTTTCACAACACTCAACTCTACGGTCCGCCAAATCTACACTGCTTTTCAAAGAGGTAATAGTTTCTACACAAGCTACGAACCCAAATCTCTTTATTGGCTTTTGTGCTACCGCACTGTGGACCATTGATATCGTTTGTTAAAAAGCCAACGTAGTGGTGCGAGCACTAAGGGGTTGGTGAGAAGGGGGGGAGGGTCTGTTAGCTTCTCGCTGAAAATGCCCTGCTGACCCAAAGGCACACAAACAAACGACCAACCAAGCATCCCGGAAGCAGCAGCAACAATTTGTGTCTGGACGACCAAACAACCATAAAAAATGCGAAAAACAATTCTCAAACGCGTTTTAGCCTTTTAGTTTATCGGATTTAAATTCGATCCACCTTTGTACGGGTATTCCAGTGAATCCACAGCATTTTGTCAAGATAAAATTGAACCATATCCAGCTTCTGTGCTTGTAACTTGTTTGATAGTGCTGTCAAGTTACACAGCCCTTATGTTTGTACCATTCTGAGATTCAACTTTGAGAAATCTCTGTGTTTCCTTATCCGAAGTGTCTGCCACAAGTTACGTTTGGTAACCCCCAGTTATCAGCTGCGCATGCTAGATAAATAGGCGATAGAAAACGCTACATTTCTTTAGTCTTCCGATTTTACCAGTAATGTTTATGCTTTTTTTAGTTCTCAGAAAAAAAAACGCCTGTGCTGGCCAGCAAGAATGGCTGTCAAGGAGCACAAAGGTAAGCAGAAAGCAGTCCGTAAAGTTCAAAAGCGCTCTGTAGATAATATTTGGACGATAATCCTTTACCCCTTCTACCCGCAACATTGGCTCAGTGGCTAATACCCCTGTTTCACGGGCACCTGAACAGCCGTTATCAAAAACGACAGCTGGCCTCAACGGCCGTTACGCGGAGTTACACGGCACCTCGAGAGCCGTTCTAAACCCCACGGCGATCGGTGCCAATGGATGTCTCCAGTCTCCATTCCGCCGCTGTTTCCATACGTTCCGTAGGCATTTAGGCAAGATGGCTGCCCCAACAGCAACCTGCCTTTGTTGCAGGTGAGCGCGCTTCGTGAGGACACAGGAATGCTTCGTGTGGACAGCGTCGGTGACGCATTTGCTAATTAACTTGTGGCAGTGCAGTGGTGCTGCGGATAATACAAGCCATGAATCGTAAAATGGAAACCACAACAAACGAAACCATTTGCAACGCCATGGATCAGATTGGATCGGCTAAATGAGGCCCTCTAGTAGCGTTAAAAAACGTTGTGAAGATAAAGGAAATACACTGAGCAGCATGCAGCACCGAAAATATCTGGATAAATGTTTTTTTAGTTCGGAAGGTAAAATTTTGAATCCCGTGATAAATCCTTCAAACAGAACTGAACAATGGAATTGTCGTATGAGTACAGCCACCACCGCTCAGTTCCAATGGCCGTTACGGCGTTCAACTTCCGTTTCCGCAAACGACCGTTGCAAGTGCCTGTGTAAAAGTGGTATAAGCAATCGTCAAGATGAGACCGAGGACGCGGATTCGAATCCCGGACGTGGCGGCCGCTTTTCGGATGGAAACGAGAAGACATAATGCCCATATTAGATGCGACGCATCTCTTTGACTCGCATTGTCCCTCCATCCATCCGTAGTCCGCACGCCTCACCATCATTCTCCTCGCCACGCCAGCTCCGCGGTAACGCCGCTCTCACCGCAGCGCCATCTTGCGTTAGCGCTCGCTCCCCTCGCCATGCCAGCTGTGCGTCAGCGCGCGTTAGCGCACGGTTAACACATGCGCATGCGCTACTCTCTCTCATTCCCCTCACCGTTAACGCGCGGTACATATAAACGCGATAACTGCGCCGCTCCGCTCAGTCGCTCCATCGCCGCCGCTCCGATGACTTCCGATGCCCACCGATGATTTGAATGGAGACTAACAGGTCTGCTACCGGCATGGTCGGCGCAACCGTAACAAGCACCGCCCAGATGCGTCGCATCACCCCGTGGTTTCCCCCGGCGGAATGATGTGGTCAATTTTAAAGACGATAGTCTTTCTTGGGCTACTTAAACCCAGAAATTTTGGTCTGTCTGTATGTCTGTATGTCTGTCTGTCTGTCCGTCTGTCTGTCTGTCTGTGACTCGATTCAGCCACCCGGCCAAAGCAAAACAATGCCTGCGCAATAGTCTTATATAGTCACAGCTAAATATACCCGTCTATGTCCGGTGTAATGTTCATACTTGTCAACATGGTTGAAGAAGAACAAGACATTACGCAAATATGGGACAAAAAATCAATACAGAAGTGATATTTGCAGTGTTCCTTTATAGAAAAGCAAACATGCTTGACTTTTGCGAAATTAAATACTTCATTACTGCAGAAAAAGAATTCACTCCGCCGTCGCCTGCTGTCGCTCGCGCCACTATAGCTTCTGGCGCCATTTTAAGAAATCGACCGGCAACAGTTACGCAAGATTCTACTAGATATGTTTCACGTTCTGCTTGCAACGCACGTGGAGTAGGGAAACGCGGTGCTATAAACGTTGAAGTAGGGCGCCTAGATTAACGCTCATCTTCGCCGTACGGCAGCGTTCGCATCGAGACACCCGGTTTGGAGTAGTGGAACGCGGGAAATTTAAAATGGTTTAAGCAAACCTTTGGCGTGTTTACCTTGGGAGGAGCGCGACGCAAGAGGAACGACATGAGAGGTGAGCGGGAAACCGAAGGGAGGCATTTACTTCGCAAATGCCGATAAAGACTATCGTCTTTTGACAGCATTTGCAACAAAAGGAGTAGATACGCGGCCAATTTTTTTTTTTACTCTTCATCGCTCGTTAAAGGTCCCCAGGTGGTCAAAATTAATTCTGAGCCATCCAATACGGTACACCTTATCTGTTGTAAAGTGTCGGCGCGTTAAGCGTTCAATCACCAATTGAAATATTCACTCCTTCTGTATTATATGTCTTACTATAAATCTCAGTGTTAAGAGCGCTCAAAAAACAAGGACGAAGGAAGAGTATTAAAGGAAGAAGGCCTAATTTAGCCTCGCACCGACAGGCCAAAGAAGGCCTGATTGCATGTAAAAACGATTTCGGCCTTGCCAAACGAGCGAAACACTATAGCGTACCGTACTAATGGGTGTAACCATAACAAAGCTCAGCTTGTCGGAGAAATGAAGAGCAGTGCGTTGCATTGCATTATTGGGTAGGGCGTCAGAGGGGGGAAAATATGTCGAGCTCCTTTATTTTGTGCAACTATAACGAAGTTCAGCTCCGTGACCATGGGAAATCTGGAAATTGTATTATAATAGCTGGCAGGCTGTTTCAAGAGCTCTGTTATCCAGCTGAAGGGAAGTGATTTTTTTGCTGTATCTACACCGCGAAAAACAACGGTTGACAACTTTTTATTCTAGGATTACAGTGCTTGCGAAAGAGCTGTCGACATTTCCACAGGCATTCATCCCTATAGATATGGCGTATTTTTGTCTCTTCGTGGCGTTCACTTCGTTAGGTTTCAATTGTTCAAGCAATAACACCGCCAGCAGCAGTTCACACTGCCGTCAGTGTCTACCTGACACATCTCGTTAAACCTGTTTCCTGTATGACTAGGCCTAATGAGGACATTCACAGCCTTGTTTTCTAGAACCTACCTGAGAGTGACGGAAGTATTTTGCGTTTGGCGAGCGGGAAGCCTGCAGCCTAAACCGGGTAATTTGGTTAAGTACATCGATTTCCTCAGGAAAGCATGCCGGAAGCCAATTCAACTGCGCTACCCGAGGTGCGATTGCAACACGGCCGCAAACAAATAATTTCGGTGTGTAATTGCGAGTGAAAGATAGCATACAGGGGTCCCACACCAATGGCGGTTGTGAATACAGGTGCAAATTGGCATCTCTTGGAATTCAGAGTAGTGTGACAGAGTGTGTCGCTATGCTAGCTTATAGCAATCCTGAAAGCTATATGTCTTCTTCGTATGGTTGAAACACTCAGAAAAAACACACACACACGTGGTGTTTAGGTTGATTTTTTCCTTCCCTTCCCTTTTACTCTCTCTCGCTGGGCACAAGGACAAGTCTGGCTACGCTGTACGAAAACAAGTTTTGCGTACCACTGGCAATGCCTCAACGAGCAGAAAAACGTAGGTACTCGTTCGAAGCTATACCTTATACTTTTCTAGGGTAATTCTGACAGATCGAACGTGTTTTAAAAACTCCTAATTAGCATTTTGCTTCCGTTCTTACCCACGTAAAGTAGAATACCGCTCTAAATTATTGAATAAAACTGTATAATAAAGGTGGAAGACACGGGTGTCGTTACTTCCAAACTAGAATTTGTGACCTAGTTCTGATCTCTCCAACGTCTCTTCTGCCCCAGCTTTCCTCTTTTTAAGTATGCACTTCGTTTCTCCTCCCAAACAAACACATAAATGTAGCGGTCGGGATCTGCAGTGGTCTGGATAGCATTCCCAATGCATTTCTACTTAGGTGTCCACTGTTATGTGGTCGCTACCTTGAGATAATCTATAATGAATCTGTAAGCACTGGTACTGTTTCCTCGTCATGGAAAATGGCTCAACTTTTTCCTGTGCACTAATCCGACGATCAGCAGTGTTTTTCCGACTACAGAAAGATTTCTATATCCTAACCTTCATGTAAAATCCTTGAACACATAATATCTGAGCTTATCATATACTGCTTTAAGTCTAATAACATTCTCTGTAATTTTCAACACTGTTTTCAACGCGGTTTGGTACTGTGACGGAAGTGATTCCCTTTTCACAAATCTCAATGAACCCTGGCGAAAAAGATCAAATTGATGCCATCATTATCGATTTTTCAAAAGTCTTCGGCCTTGTAATAAACTATAAATTCTTGTATAAATCAAATACAGTTAAACCTGAATTCAACGAACCTGTATTTAACGAATTCCCGGATTTAAGGAAGGTTTTCAATTCCCCATTTCCGGCCTAATTGAAACCCATGTGTTTGCGACCTCCATGTAACAAAAGCCGTTGTGGCGGTTAACCTGAATGTAACAAAGTGACTAAGGGGATCAGTGATTGTTTTTGCCCTTTTACTGAAAAATCGGTCACAGAAATGCACTAATCTAGCGAATACTAGCCATACTGTAGGAAGCCAGCAGCTACGAAAACGTCTCGAACTACCTCGAGCGAATTTCATCCTGATGATGATGACCGAAGCGGCTAGCACCATACCGTGGCTAACATATAGCATCCACTTCTGGTTTTGATTCTGTAGCGTGAGACCACACCTGATAGCAAGAGTAACTACACTTCACTTACGTTTTCCCATGTCATGTCTGCCTATTGGCTTGTGGTCGCACGCCTCTACTGATATCTGAGGTACATGTTCGTGGACGAGGTGTTCTCATGCCAGAAAACAAAGTTTTGTCTTTTCAAAACAAGCACACAACTTTAGGTGCCGTCTCCGCCGGCGAGAAATAATTCAGTATTCAAGCTAACATTCTCTTAACAATTTTGAGTGCGGAAAGGAGCATCAAGTTCGCGAAAAGGCGCTCTTTCGGCACACGTTCGGTTCTTGGAGCGCGTTAAGCAATCGAAGAGCGTCAAAAGAAAAAGTCACGCTTCAGTTAGGCTTACTTTTAGGAATGCGTTTACGAAGACCTTGCTACTTTGAAGGAGAAGAAGGAGGAGGTAGCCTTTATTGTGGCAGGAAGACTCTACGTGAAGTGGGGGAAGTAGGAGTAGAAGGAGGGGTGCGCCATGTAGTGCATAAGCATGTGCGAAAGCAGCAGGCACAACTCACGCAGTTTTTCACCCTGGAATACATTCTTAAAAACAGTTCATCTTCACGTCTGTCTAGCATTTTGGATTGGTTTGTTGTTGTTTCCCACGAGCTTAAATCGAAACATGCATGTAAGAGAACTGTGGATGGAACGAAAAATTGCGAACTTTTGTCAACTTCGTTACATCCAGGATTAACTTAGAATGCTCAATAAGCCACAATTATTTGATTGGATTGCTTGCTTTCTTTCAAACTGATCTGGATTTGTGTACTTTGTTTTTGTTGCCAATTCTGTCGCGAAAATATCTTCTCGTGTTCCGCGCGGGTCAATCCTCGGGGTTTTCTTATTCTTAATTTATGCCAAGAATTTTTCAGATATCGTTCGTAAAAACATTATCTTATACGCCAATTCTTTTATATTAAGTAACAAGGTCGCCCAATGCCCGAATTCTTCTTAATGGTTGATTACATCGTTCTGAAACTGGTGCCTTTCCTGCCATATAAGCACACACCACAACAAAACAGTATTTCTGTCATTTACTAATACATTAGTTCGTTCGGACATCAAGTACTCATTAAGTCAACTCTCCCTTCAGAGAGTTCCCAATATAAATACCTTGGCGTTCACTCATAACTTGTCCACGACCAATCATATCCATTACATTACTGCAAAAGCTCTTAAAAACTTGGTTACCCTCAGCGTACAATATCTGCGGCCCTTGTTACACCAAACTTGCTGTGTGCAAGACACTTATCCTCCCCGTGCTCGTATACGCGCCTGTATATGGAACCCTTACAAGCAGTGTGAAATAAAAAAATTCAATCGGTACAGAAAAAAGCTATTAAATTTATATTCCGACAATATGACTGCCTTTTTACAAACGACCGCATTGCCGCCTCTAAACCTATTACCGCTTTCATCGCGGCGGAGCAATAAATCGCTGACGCTCTTTAAAGGAGCCATGAAGAGAAAACACAAGTTTGGTTCATTCAAAAGATTGCCTCGTTAGAATCATACTGACACCACTTTTAACGTAAACTTCGCTCAAATAAGCTACATAATTAGGAACAGCGGGAATGGTCATGCGACCCACCAGCTCATTTCCCGCAACAGAACCTGTGATGTCACATGAGCTAAGCTCTGCGATTGGCGGAGGCTGGAAGAAGCAGACGCAAATTAGGTAGAGCTTACAAACTAGACGAACGAGCGATTTGCGCTTAAATTTAGGGCACATTCTTTACAAAGCAATACGAATGATGGGACAATCAGTGGAAGTTACGAAAGCACATGTAAACATAGAAGTACTGATGCGTTCTGCTGTTCGTACTGCGCACAGCATGCTTTGGTTTAGCTGCACAGCACTACGGGGCTTGGGGTTGTCTCAGACGACACTGGCCGATTGACGCAAGCTACGGTGTCTTACGTGACCCCATTTCTCGAGCGAGCACTGTTTCAGGGAACGAATATTTTCTCCCAGAACAAAAACAAGCCAGGTTTAAATGCGGGAAAAAACAAACCAAACGCTTGCCACGGTATGGTGGCGCCATCTAGGTTACGGAACGTAAAGAAACGCGGGAACAAACCAACACCGCTGTACAGGGTGGAGACAACCTTTGAACGGTCCCGTGCCGCCGCAATTGGGCCAACGGGCTCAACGCGTTATTCTTTTCGTTTTCCACGAGACCTAGCAACGCGAAACAGACAATATGATTCAAACTTCTTCAGTAAACCGCATTGCGGCGATAATTTTAGCGCGGTTTTGACACAATGACTTGCTTCGGCGGTGAGCGAGCAACCGAACATGGCGGCGCCAGCGTTACGTGTCTCTACCCTGTACGGCGGATGCGTGAATGAAGGTACTCTAGGCTGCAGAGCGGTCGGTTCCTGTGATGTCACTTGGGACCACGAAAACGCACGATTGAGCAGGAAAATCAAAATTTTAACCTAAATTGTTTAATTTCTCAGTGAATAAAGCACCGTTTGTATCCGGACAAGCGCTGGGGGCACTATAAAACACGAAATCTTTCGAATAAAACCAACTTGCATTTTCTCTTCATGGCTCCTTTAACCGTATCATCTACTCATCCTGGAAGCTGCCGAAAGACATCTGCTTAACGTGTTCCGAGACTTCTTCGACACACTACTATCGTCCTCTTAAAGGAGCCATGAAGAGAAAACACAAGTTTGGTTCATTCGAAAGATTGCCTCGTTAGAACCATAACGACACCACTTATAACGCAAACTTCGCTCAAATAAGCTACATAATTAGGAAAAACGGGAATGGTCATGCGACCCACCAGCTCATTTCCCGCAACAGAACCTATGCCGTCACATGGGCTAAGCTCTGCGATTGGCGGAGGCCGGCAAAAGCAAACGCATGTTAGGCAGGGCTTACAGTTTGCATAGCGAGCTAAATGCCCGTGAAACATACTGCACATTATTCTTATGACAAAGAACGGTGGAGTAAACGGTTGAACGTCCGAACGAACACGCAAGCGTGTGCGCCAATACGAAACTAGGCGCCGGCCGAGCTCGTCATCTCGCCGTCGCGCAGACGAATTTTCGGGTTCGAGGCTCTTCGGGGCCAACGAACCGTTCCAGCACGCACAGCCGCGACCTTGCTTCGTATCGTAATCCCTTCACAGGAGGTTGGCCGTCATATCGCCAACCAGCAAAGGTAAAAATAGAAACGAGGGGAGTAAGGAACAGCAAGAAGCGACGAGATAGTGCCAGTCGTCGCGTAAGTTTCGAATGGTGTTGGCTTGCTGCTGTCGTTACGAGCTCGTTTCCAGTTTACAACCACTGAAAACTTCAGTTTGTTCAGTTACGGCAGGGACCCTTACGTTAGCTCACTCCTGGGACATGCAGGCGCTCGTCGCCGACTTCGTCAAATCGCTCTGACCTTGGGGAAACAAATGCCGTAAACACCGCGCATTGACGCTCGTATCTTTCTGGTCGAAGCAGAGAGCTCGCGCGAACGGCTTTCCATACACGACACCGGCCAACTGGCATAAGTGATATTGCTACTGAAATTGAACTATTATTAACCGTAATCAAAATACGGCACATACGTACCAGTCTATATTCGTCCGTCGCGACGGGGCTGACGAGGCAGCGGTGCCGACGGCTGGGCGTTCGTCTGTTGTGGCTATCGCGGAATGGTCGCTTTCCCGTCCACCGCGTATCCCACAACTCTTGCCGCTCGTGCACTTGGAAGCATTGAGCGTTTTAGTGGTGTGAGGTTGTTAAATGCAAGCCCGAGCTCCTCGGCGAGAGTTTTGTTCTCCGGATCAGGCGATACCATGACTAGGGCTGCGGGTGCACTAGGTTTTACTAGTATTTTTAAAATGGCCGCCGTCTCGATCGACTCCCGCGTGTGGGTGCTATATGGAGTCGACATACTAAGTATCTGTTTCATGGACCGGCGCTATGACGCCATTGTACACGTCACGGAATGTTCAATTTTAGCGGGAGATTTAAAATTTTGCCTTAAATTGCCTTATTTCTCAGTGAATAAAGCATCATTTGCTTCCGGGAAAGCGCTTGGGGTACTATGAAACACCTAATCTTTCGAATAAAACAAACTTTTGTTTTCTCTTCATGGCTCCTTTAAAGGGACTCTGCCACACTTCCGATATACACTTTCACTCTTTCCTTCGCGCCTCAATGAACTGCGAAAGCTATAGTCATCACCAGTTAGGGGCGGAGCGGTACTGTGTGCTTTGGTCGTCGCAGCAGATACGCCATCCGTTTCTGCTTTGCTTCTGTGGATTTCTTGTTAAAGGGACCCTGCAACACTTTCGATAAACGCTTTCACTCATTCCTTCGCGTCTGGGACCACTGCGGAAGCTATAGTTATCGCCAGCATGGACCGGCACTGCGTGATTTGCTCGTCGCACCAGATACGCCTTCCGTTTCTGCTTTGTTTTTGTGGCTTTTTTCAAGTTGCTGTCGAAAAGCGTTCATTGTTGCAACTCAAGGAATGTCGGCCAATAGCCGCTACATGGCCTTAGTGACGTTGTTCTAGCGGTCGAGGGACGCCAAGACCGGTAAAGAGAGCAAAAACCTTTGAACAATTTTCTAAGTTATCGGATGGGCATGGAGCTGTAATTTTTGCCTGAGGTACTTCGCGACCCCTAATCCAAGGACCGGATGAGTTGAATGACTACGTGCTGCACACATTTAATATTTCGAAAACGTTGGAAGAAGTGTGAAAAGGTCCCTTTATATTACGCCATTGTACGCTTGTACGAACGCGATCAAATACAGCTTTTTCTCGCGCACGGTTAAACTTCAAAATAGTTTACCTAGGCACATACCTTCCTTGCCCTTGAATGAATTCTTCTTAATCATCAATACCCCTTTACGTTTCTTTCTCTTGTTTTTTATTTTGTCTTATTTCCTTTGCACTGTTCCTTACTCCCCATGTCTAAGTCTTATTCAATGTAAAATTTATCCCCTGACGTATTTTACATAGCAACGTATGACCTCATGTGTTCTTTTCTCCCCACTCCTGCCATAGCCCTAATTGCGGACTACATAATAAACAAACAAATAAATAAACAAATAAATAAATAAATAAATAGAAATAAAAAAAATAAAAAATAAAAATATATAAAAGTAAAGCAAAATTTTCACCCTAATATCCGCAGGGATGTTTTCTTCTGCTTCGCTGTTTCTAAACGGTTGACTAAACGGTTTTTCGTGATTACAAACTGAGTGAACCCCATGTTACTCCCTGTAGAGGGAAAAATGTCTCACTCGAACTCGTACCATCAATGTTACATACAGATTGTAGCTTTCAATATCCGCACCACACAACAGTTATTGTAGTCTAACCACGTACTTTTACGTGAGGATTAAAAAATCTGGCGACACATTTGCTATTGATAAAATGCTTATGATGGCTATTTATATGGCTATCGATAAAAGCTCCTTATGATGGCTATTGATAAAAGCTCATGTTTGATCTCTATGACTTCGCTTCCTTGCTAGTGTAGTTAAATTATGTTTCTGTCTGCGTGCCTCTCAACATAGGTTCGAGATATACAGCTGAATAAATTTCATCTTGGCGTTAATGCAGCCATTTCTGACGGTATTGGTAACTTTTACTTCCTGCAAGCGGACTAAGCTTGATTAAAAGCCAGTAAACTCATTGTGTACTGCTGGCCATACTGCATGTTGAGCCCAAGACACATTCCCGCGGTGCTTGTCTGGCCCCCGTCTAGTGAAAACAATAGGCCAGTTAACAAGTAATTATTGTTTATATACTGGCAACAACTTTTGATTATCTTGCCATTCCAAGCAATCAATTCGAAAATCTACTTAGGCCTTTTAATGCAGCCGGTAGTCCACCAGTACCAAAAGGCAAGCTACGAAAAGGGTCATTTGCTGGTAACCATGACGCTGGAACGGCCGATGGGACACAAGAGACGATGTCGTTCATAGCTAGTCACATTGTTGCTTCCCGCTGGTAGCGCACATTTCAGGGATGAGCCGAGGACACTGTTTCGCCGTTGTATAACGTGTAATGGACTGCACTCCCGCCTCTTTAAAGGAAAACTCTGTCCTATTGAGGATCGAACAAGGACACAGGCGATCATCCGACATGGAGTTTAAACCCAACATATTCCCTTTAATTTCATCAATTTTTAAGAGTAAATCACAAGATCTCAGCTGCCTAATATACTTTGTCTCGTACATGCATTAGCACATATATTTCCCAGTAAACCAGGCGCTAACTGCACTTGACGCTCGTTTAGTTTTAACAGCGAACCTGTTGAACGAATCGTAATTTTTCTTGTCCGCGGTAAAAAAATACAAAGAAATTGACGAGAGTGCGTACATGAGCGCGGGAGACGCGGTGATCACCCGGTCGTTAACAAAACCAAGAAAATGCGTAGCGCTCCTGTGTGTGTGTGCCTCGCGACGACAACCCAGCGTCGCCGGCGCACGTCTATCAAGCCAAGAATACCCATTTAGGGAGACTGGCCATGATTTCAGCGACGGTCTGGCAGTTACGAGTTACAAAACGAAGAAAATGCCAAGCCCTCGTGAGTGCGGGCCTCGTGGTGACTGCTGAGCGTACCAGGCGCACGTTTTTTTTTCCAAGGCAAGCATACTCATTAGGGAGATTGACCAAGATTGGCTAAAAAATACTACAGCAGTAGCAGTAATCATGGAAACACCTTCCCGGGACGAGAAAGACTTCAGCATTCGGAAGTAATCGTGACAGCATTTGCTCGTAACGAGAAAGACATGTCATAGCGTACGCTCCACCGAGGTAACGTACAATAATTATAACTTCCAAAAAATAAAAGAAGCACATCTGCTACAATCGTTTGACTTAAACCTTCTGCGATGGTCGTGAAAGTTGCATATAGCTTCGCTACCTTCAAGTCTTAGGCGCTAGTGTGAGCTTCCTTCATTTTTAAAATTATTCTAAGTTTCTTTCAGTAACACCAAAATCTTTCACCATAAAGTAGGACGATAAGATTTCACTTCTTTCATGAGCTCTGGGGTCAGTTTCGCCTCGAGAGCGGTAACTGGGGCTATCGCCATTCCTTAAGTATTGCATGACTTACACACGAACAGGTAAAACTGAATACTTTACATGTAAACCACCCCCCTTCGTTGTACAACCTTTGCTATAAACTCACAGAGCGCACTTAAAAGGCAGTGGAAAGCTCTAAGGGACGTTCTTTGGCATCCGATGTACCTTACTTCTCATCAGAACGCATTTTCAACAGCTACGGTCGAGCATGAAGCAGAACAATCGTCTTGTCCCTGCGTGAAAATTTGCTCAAACGGACTAGCCCAGAAAACGACGATCGCGGCCGCAGCCCCAGCTAACTTTTGGGGCGGTCAATATGGCGGTTTTTCAAACCAAAACGTTCCCGTCAATTTTTTTACTTAAACGTAAACGGGAGGCCTGTGCAATATCGCTCATCGCCATATTTGTCATCGGGGCAAAGACTGGACCGCGGGCCGCGCGGACGCTCGTTGCTGGCTCAGAAAATGTCTACCAAGAAGTGAAAATGGAGTGTGCCTTTCTACTATCGCTAGCATCAACCCGGGAATAGGGTTGCACGCTGTTACTTAAGGTACACTTTGGGTAATAGAAGCAGTAAGGTCATGCCAGGCCAACTCATTCAATAGGCAGAATCTGAGCCAGTTGGATCATACGTGAATTAATTAATACTGGTCAGCCTAAATTTAACCGGGTACACAGACAATGACAAGCACAGTCAGCGCATGTGCTTCGTTTCTTGTCATTGTCTGCGTACCCGGTTAAATTTAGGCTGACCAGTATTAATTCAACTCATTGAAAGAAAGAAGCCGGCAATGTGGATGCGAAATTTTATTCGCCAAACTTTCTCCTGCGGTTCTCCTATTTCTCGAATTTCTGAAAGGGAAGAAAGATATATAGGACTGCGAGAAACTTATCAGTGGCTCTCAATAGTAATTAGTTATGACGAGACCCCCTTTTGCTATCATGCGGTGATGTCAACGGAGGGAAGCACCAACATTACTGCTGTTCGGGCCACTCACTTATAAGCAAGAGCGGCACGGGCATCAGAAAGGCCCCGATTTTTCGTGAAATAAGTTGTGTGAGAATGCGTTCTCGCATCCAGAAGGAACTGTGCTGATGACAAATAAAGACTACGCAAAGAACAGGGACAACTAGACTAAGCGTTACCATCAATATTGTAGCGAGGGGATATGCAGCCAAGCTACGCGCAGAAGTCGCATACATAACAATCCCCCCAACCAGTGACAATAAAAGATTGCAAAACTTGCAATTTTGGCGAGTTTTCTCAACATGTGACAGCGCTCGATGTGGCTAACATTGTGTTTCAACCGGCCTTTTGACTTCGCCGTTCAAGAAACGATATGTGGACATATCATTGTAAACAGGACACGGCCGAACCCCTCATACACGTTATTAGAGGCGTTAATGGTGACTATGCCTCAAGAAAGTTTGAAAGGTAGTATATACCCTGGTGCGATATGGAATACTTCAGCATTGTAAATATGCACTGCTTTTGAGCTGCTGTTTATTATTTTCAAGCTCACGGGACAATTAATTACCTATATAAACAGAAAATGATTGTAGTATCTTAAAGTGAAAGTCATTGAAAAGCGAGTTCAGTAAATTATTCATGAGACGTTAAGGCTGTGGTTAGCCTGCAGGTGTCAGACATGTATACGCAGGTCGCGGAAGGGCAGATGCAAAAAGTAGTTGAACGAACTTAGAAGGGTTAAAATGTAACACTTTTAAGCGAAACCTTTTACCTCAGTTTCAAACCTCGACACATGGCATGTTGTAACATATAGTTTCATTTCCCCTCGTGTCTTATAATGTCTTTTGTGCCACCTTTTGGGCACAATTTGGGACTACTCTATGGCTGCAGCCGAACCAAAGTCATCGTCTGGATATGTCGGCCCACATTAACGGCCTTATATCTATCCTTGAATGGTGACTTTGAATGACCTTGGCGTTGACTTGAATAGTACAATGTCTGGTAAAAAACGTTC
This sequence comes from Haemaphysalis longicornis, assembly GCF_048455015.1. Classification (NCBI taxonomy): domain Eukaryota; kingdom Metazoa; phylum Arthropoda; class Arachnida; order Ixodida; family Ixodidae; genus Haemaphysalis; species Haemaphysalis longicornis. The sequence goes on from NW_027526335.1 coordinate 111,406,874, forward strand.
CGCGACACAATGAAGGCAGAAGTTACCAAAGCATCCCAGTCGTGTATACGACGTGAATAATGATTCATAAAAATAATTATTTATAGAATATTGATTGATATATTCATTAGTGAGATAAATTAAAAACATAATTTTGTCCTTGTGTATAGCTCCTTTAGTTTACTCTAGCCCCTACCCTGCAGCATCGCCTTCACTGATTGCTTTAGTAAATATAGCAAACACGCAGCCGAGGACTCACCGTCTGGCTGATGAACTAACCACATTAAATAGAACAAGTACAAAATGCAGTGCCACAAATACATGGGCTTTCATCCTTAATGAAAGCGGCCATTTCATTTCCGCATTCAGTAGTGACTTAATTTCCAATTTGGGGTGCCGGCTTTCGTTTCGCCCGCCTGTGGTCTGTCCCTCGCAGCCTTCTAATGTTCAGCCCTGGAGGGTTCAGGCGACAGAATAAATAAATACTTTAGCCCAGTTGTGTTCCCGGAAGGTTTGGAGTCATGTAAGAAAACAGGATGCACCGCAGCTGGTGTCATTATTTATAAGACTAATGAATAGAAGGACGCTATACAAAGAAACCGTGCATTACCCTACTATAAATACAGGAAACGAGGCCAGACCACACTTCCTGTATACAAAAAGATGGAACAAAATGCCAGAAAAACACAGCTAAACTACTTCACAGTGTTCCTTCCTTTCATCTATCTCAGCAAAGACTTAGGTGCAGTAGCGGGAAGAAGTTCGGAACGTCGCAACATTTTCTGCTTGGAAATCTTGCGCACAATAACATAATGAGGCCCTTACGTTAGTGAGGCAGTTGTCTTTGTCTTCTCTGATTTGTGTTGTGTTAATTTGCGCTTTATTTTCAAGATGAGTTAATGGAACATTCTTCTCCCTTCGGAGATTACACCACGTCCTCACATATACTTGCATAAGTACGTGAAGAAGTTGCTCTACTCGCACACAGTCCACTTGGTGTTGCAGATACTGTGTCACAGTGGTTCATTCGAAATGTATGAATCAATGGGCCGTGGGTGTCAGCTACGCTCACTGGAACCCTGAGAGGCAATTTTGGAGATGTTTTGTCCAGTCCCTGCCTCGCACGTAAATCCCATATCTATGGGTGACAAACAATCAGGAGATTAGGTTTTAAACTGGCCATGCAGGCAAATACACGTTTGTGTTATTCGAAAGTTTTGGTCTGTTATATTTCCCTCAGCGCTTGTCCGGCGGCAAAGAATGTTTTATTCACTGAGAAATTAAACATTTGAAGCGAAAATTTCAATTCTCTCGCTAAATCGCATGTTTCGTTACATCGGCAATGACGTACCAAGGGAGTATAGTATACTAAAGATATAATAAAGATATAAAGATTTAGTATAGTATACTAAAGATAGTATACTCACCAGGCCTGCTGCCATCTCACAGAAGGTTGTGTTATATTGTTTATCTCGCATTGTCATACACTGTAAACGCAAACTAGCCGGAAATGGAGTTTTAATCAAGTAATGTGCCCTGAAAAGTACTTATAGCAAAAAATGTACTCCCTAGACATGGTCTAAACAAGTGGACGAACCTCCATGGTAGTACCGCTGCCCATCCGCGTAGCAAAAGGGAGGATTTAGAACGACATAACACCATTTGTGAGATGGCGTTCGGTCCCTTGTAAACAACCACGTCCACAATAAACTCCCCATCGGGTAATCATCTCAAGCGGGCGGTCGCCATGTTAGTCTTGTGTTGTTTCCGTGTGTCAGCACTTCAACCGTGGACTAATGCTAATTAGAACGAGAAAGCAGGGCGTGACCGTTGCATGCAGCTACAAAACCGATACCGTACGTATACCCGTATAGATGCTTCAGCCAGCGCGATCACAAGCAGACAGCGCGGCCGTGTTGTTTCAATCTTTATTTTGGCGGTAGGTGTTGTCAAACTCTGCTGCTAACAAAGAGACAGTTCTCGCCATTGCAAACAATTGCAATGTTCATCTGCTTCGCTTGCTTGCGCATATATAGACAATTTAAATTCTCGTGCCAGCGCGCCAACGCACCCGACTGCAGCGACTCAACTTGCCCTGGCGGCACGACTTGCTGCCCGGATGTAAACAGCCTCCGTTGCCTCCGTGCTTATCAATGCAGCGCGGCCGGTGACTTGGTGCGGCCGGAGCTTCAAGAGCCTCGCCTTGGGCCATCATTTTTTCTTATTTGAGAAGGACTAGTAGTGCCATTTGGTGGAAAGATTTTTATGTGCCCCTGTCACACGACAAACGGCCGCTAACAACATTTGGATACGGCGACAGCTGTGGACAGCTCGCTGGTAAGTGCTCTTTCATCAGTCGATGCGTTTGTCAAACGTTTGGATAGGGTTAACTGCGAAGTACCCGTGCCGCACACAGCACGTACACGCACGGGCAAAGAAAAAAGCGCACACTCGTTTTGTTGTACTTGTTTGCGGCTTTTGGGCATTCGCATTCGCATTCCAATGCATTCGCATTCTTTTGTAGGCCGGTTTGTAACAGGGCATTCGATATGAAATCGTTTGTCGCGCGCGGCGTCGTTTCAAAGCAACGTGACGGTTACTCAGGTAGCCGAATCGCCTCCGACAGCGGTGCATCGTCGGGCCCGGTCGGTGAATATTGTGGGACTTGCAAAGAAAAAAGCGCAAACTCGTTTTATTGTACTTGTTTGTGGCTTTTTGGGGTATGCATTCGCATTCTTTTGTAGGCCGGTTTGTAACAGGCATTCGATATGAAATCGTTTGTCGCGCGCGGCGTCGTTTCAAAGCAACGTGACGGTTACTCAGGTAGCCGAATCGCCTCCGACAGCGGTGCATCGTCGGGCCCGGTCGGTGAATATTGTGGGACTCTGTCTCTCATATGCATCGAACTGCTCGTGTTCTTTTTAGTTAACTGCTCTACTTTGTAATATCTATTTGTTAACGCTCCTGATGGCTTGCCTGTCCAAATATAAGTCTTTGTGTTGTTTTCGTTCAAGGCTCTGACTCATTCTTAGCTCTGGTCGGCGAAAGCCGCAGATCAGACGGCCACCCCCTTCGAAAACTGTGCCCTGTAGATTCGGTGGGGTTGTTTGCTCGCTTGAGTCGACTCTTCACATCTAACAGCGTACCCTATTAAGGAAACGGTGACATGCGTAAAAGATGCTATGAGCCTATCGAACGATTAAATGCATATAGTGTGGACCACGACGGCGACGTGGTTCGAAACCGAAATGTTTTTATTCCCTTTCGGATGATAATGAGGGGTCTGTATACAATCGGGGCCCGTCAGTCGCCAGCTAAGGCCACGTAATTAAAAACACAAATTCATGCCCTTATGGAAGAGAACAGAGTTTGCCGTAGCATGACACAAGTCTGCCGGGTATAAAAAAGGATATCATTTTTTTACAAGAACAATGCACACACTCTTCTTTTGTTGGTAATAAATTTGTCATAATCAATAGTAAGACCATACACAAAAATTACTCGATTCATCTGACACCCGATTTTGACACGGGGCTTGCAGCTCCAAAAAGTGCACTGTGGTTTTACGTGACGGAAGCTTCTACAATCACGGTAAATTAACTAAGGCAGGTGTGTGTGGAATGCAGCGTTGGTAAGTTTGCGAGAATAGCGTTTCCATTTCAGCTGTTTTTTTTTGTTTTTTTTTTTTGTTGCCATGCAATCACAAGTAATTTGGTGCCATGAACGAGGTTTACGTTAGCTAACAAGGCTGTAGTAACGGTTGCGGCTGCAAATGACCTTATGCACCAATCACGCTTGTCAGCTCGGTGACACAGAATATTAAGGTGTCAAAATACAGATGACTGAGTCGCCTAGTTTATTACTACTGTGAAAAAAGAAAGTGTTTTCTGACCCAGTGAAGGACTTTCATGTATGACTAGCTGTGTTATGACAAATGACCATACTTGATGAGACAAGGCGTAACAAATTAGCTTTGGATGTAACACCAGGAGGGAAATAGGTGGAGGTATCTGCAAGCATAACTGAAATAGTGGGTGCCTGTCCGGCATGAATTCATTATTTGCTGACACGATTTTCTTCTGCAGATCCTGATACATGATCGAGTTGAATGACTTCATAGATCTTAAGGCAGGATAGGCTGTGCTGTACAAGGCAAGGCTGCATTCGGAAACCAAGTTGGCCCCTCCAGCAGAAGTGAGTATTGCCACGGCTTGCAACAGCCGTCCAGCTCGCAAAAGCTCCACTTTTTCTATGAAAGTGAGCCACCATGGTAGGGGAGAGGCAGTGTAAGGGTTTGCATCTTTAACTGTGTGCCCACTCACTTGAATAGATGCAAGCTGGCATCTTAAAGCAAGAAACAGCAGTTAACAAAATCATGCAATACCAAAGTGTTTTTCAGTCAAAAACAAAAACTAATCTATCAACCTACAGAGACTTGCATTTTATCTTCACTGTCATTTAAAGTTGTGCTCGAGTATATTGTGCGGAAGTAATATCTTTTTTATTGCTGCAAAAGCCACGACGGTTAATGTACTGGCACTTGGTTTTATGAAGCCTTTGCATTCCTAATTTAGGTACTGGAATTCGCAGGGAACCTGGCCTTACAATTTTATTACTGTACCGAATTAAGTTCATTTAACCATAGTGTCTGTTTTGAATTTTACGTGTGGGGCATTTTTTTTTCTTTTTTGCTTTTTCAGGCAGATGTTCCTCTGACTCCCTGCCTGCATTCCGTGAACGGGGAAGTTAGCGTCCACATCGATGGCCAGCGTGTCTTGACTGCATCATCTTTACTGGGAGGACTGTGTAGTCTGTTTGCATCGTTCTGGATTTTCAACATTCAATATCCCAAGAAGGCACCAGAGCTCTAACGTTTGTGGAACATGGCTTTTTGGACCTTGCCTGCGCCAAACCACGTGTGAAGGATTTAGAACTAATTAACTTTTATCGCATCAATATCGCTCACTAATATTTGTTTTCAATCCTGTAATCATTGGATAGTAGTCAAAAAGAATTCCGTATTATATTTCTGACTTTTTCTTTTCTCTTTTTTTTACTGAAAACGGGATATTTGATGGGCCGTTCTGTATGCTCATAATACAGCTATCTTTCAGTGAAGCAATAATATTAACCAACTAATTTAACTTGAAACAATTATCTAAATAATATTGGCAACTGGTGCGAAATGAATCAACGAAAAATTATCCGAAAAACACGAATTTCATGGCTTTTTGTTCTCACTCTAAAGAAGCTGTCGCGATACCACCCATTCTGTTCTATATCATTACAATTAACCCGTCAGACTCGGTCACTTTTCTTGGCGCATTTGTGTCTTTATCAAAACGCACTGGTATTTTCCGCAGCATATTTTTCGTTCTTTATATTACTCATTTATCCATAGCCATCTCACTGCAGTCTGTCTCCTACATCATTTATCCCTTGTGCCTTTACCACCTACAAAATGCTTGTTACCTTTCAATATCAAATCGTTGCACAGCTCTCGCTTATTTCACGACAAATTGAAAAATTGTTTTGTTGTTGTAAACCACTGCAACCACTTTTTCTTCACTTTGTGTACTTAGTACTGATGTGTACTGATAAGTTCTGATAAATACTGACGGGTTCTCGATCCTCTAGTATTATATAATGATTTCATTTACCTTGCGGTTGTGTTTGTGCCTATCTGTTTTTCAAGTATTTCCAGTTCTTGTATTATTATTGTTTCTACAATTTGTTCAACTAACAGACAGCTCTCGCTCATTTCACCACCTACTGAATTTTTTTTGTTGTTGTAAACCACTGCAGCCATTTTTTTCACTGTGTACTGAGCGCTGATGCGTACTGATAAGTTCTGATAAGTACTGACGCGTTCTCGATCCTCTAGTATTCTATAATGATTTCACTTACCATGCGGTTGTGTTTGTGCCTATCTTTGTTTTTCGCGTATTTCCAGTTCTTGTAGTAATATTGTTTCTACGCTTTGTTCAACTAGCATCGTATTGCTGTCTTCAATTCCTAACTGGCGTGTTATTTAGCAATGTACCATTTGTGATTTCTAATATGAGGTCGCCATAAGTATTTATTTCGGAACCTCCTTGTGTACACCATGTACCATGTAAACTTGTCTGCGATAGTTCGTTCGAAATAAACCTGAAATCGAGAAAAACCGTGTGAAATCAGTACTCCCGCAGGGAACTAGAAATTCTCCCTTGTGGCCTTGAAAACCTCCTTTCGGAAGGCCTACAAAACTCCCCAAGCTTTCGTCAAACTCCATTCAAAAGAAGTAAATGCTTCCCTTGAACCTCCTAAAAACGCCCCTAAACTAACATAAGTACTTCCAAAGGGAGCCATAATAGGCTCCTATTCAACCGCCTAAAAATTCCATAAACATCACTTAAAAACGCCCTTCAGGAGTTAAAGAATACTCCATTTTGACCTCCTTAAATTCTCCCGAACATTTCTTAACACTCCCTAAATACCTCCTTTCTATAACCTAAAAACTCCCTGTTTTGAGGAGGTAAACAAAACCTCCCTGTTCCATGTAGTAAAAAAACTCCTACAAGGAGGACCACTAGAGGACAGGCGAAAAAGAACCTCTATGGAGTATATGGGAGGAAAAAAAGTTTAGAATGTACATGGCGTTACAATACCGCTGACGTACCAGGGTCCGCAGTTTGCTTCGAACCGCACTTCTATGCCTGCAGTATTTTTATTACAGTTGATAGTGACCGTTTCCTAACATAAGCTATTACTCGATAAACATGGTCACATAAGTGGCCGTGCCGCTTATGCCAGATGGCCAGTGTTGTGCCAGAAAGCCCAACGCGTCCGAGGGCGCAGTATAAGCCAGCAAACTGCCGCACTAACCTATTCGCTGTTTACGTGTTCGTTCGTAACTTCATTCTTTACAGCACTATTATTGCTGTTCTTAAAAGAATATGTAATAAATATAAGCGCAAATAGCTCGTTCTAAAAACTTAAAAGCCCTGCTTAAGTTCAGTTTGCTTTTTCCACCCTCAGCCCATTGCACAGCTGCCCTAAATACGTCATAAATACGGAAAACAGCTAGTGGGTCGTGTGGTCATTCGCTTTTTCTCTTTATATAGCTTATTTTGGTGAAGGTTGCGTAAAAAGTGGTGTACGGTTATTCTAATGAGGAAATCTTTTTAACGAACCAGTCTTGCATTCTGCTTTCATGCCCCTTTAAACATGGCAGTAAGATCTGGTGAATTTCTTAGTCAGAACCGCTGTAGTTGAAGCGCAGTTCCTATTTCAGGGTTAATTGTCAAGAAGCATGTTTAAATTTATTGTGGACATCGCTTTACATATGCTGCTTGACCACAACCTGCAAAACCACCCAATTTCAACTGTTCACAATCTTCCAATGACGGAATGCAATGAAATTAGGCTCTGGCGCTGGTCATTTATTTGTACCGTCTTCTTCATCCGTTATTGGATATTTCACGCGCGAATAGGTAACGAGTCAGCGGAAACTGCCTCCACATGACCGTCCACCACACCGTTTAACGTTGCTGCGATGGTACGCCACCTGATGTAATAACAGGCGGCACACGCGCTCATATCGATGCAAAACTTTGCGAATCAAAAAGCCCGCTTTCTAACCCGGCATTTCATGCGTGAATCTTAAGTACTAGTTGAAAGTCAATAAAATAGAGACTGGTATACTTCATGCTTATGGGTCGCGTCGTACCCCAGTTGTCCGCGGAAGGAATCGACAATGTCGCTTGTTTGCAAATAGAAAAGCTGGAGTTATACTTACCTTCCTATAAAAATCGCACTGCTTTGTTTCATATGTTCCTGACCCTTGGTTGGAATTTTCAGTTAGAGAAATCATAAGATAATGCGAAACGGTTTCGCTTTGAAATGAAGTTCACTTTTGTCACGAATTTCATTACAATGGTTTTAAATTAAGTACTGTAATTCTATATCTACGCAAGTGCAAAGAGACAATTGTAACTTCATTACAGACAGTATAAGGATGTTTTCTTTTAACCAGAATAAAATTTTGTAGCTACACTTTGTTTAGTGAACAAAAACTATTCGGACACTTGGGGCGACGAGACAGTTTATGTGGCAATGCTTTCTTTCCTCGAGAAGTTCTTTCTGACAACTCCAGACGGAAGTTAACGAAACCAACAGCCTTCAAGGCGTTTTTGGAATACCGAGTACGTGTAGAGGCTTGGCGCCGCGTCGCATGAAAGCACTGTTCGCTTATTTTGGGCCTACTTTATTTTTCAGGATGCAGCCATGCATACTCCCTAGGTTAAGGCGTCGGCAGTGGTCAGCCAGTTCTGCGCTCACTGAAAGGATGTCGAAGGTTATTATTCGACTTGAAAATACAAAACTCAAACGGGTAGTGCTAAGAAGGAAGATCGATTGGCTCTTGCCATTCCGTGCTTCTCTGACATTGAATGTTACTTGTACATGTCCAGCATTCATACTTAAATATGATTCTTGTTTTTCTTTTCAAAATTAAGAGGGAACAGAAGGGGGGAGAAGGGGCTGAGAAAGATAGCGAGAGAGAAAGAGAGAGAGAGAGAACTAACGACGTTTGCATAGTTGACTTCCTTAACCGGATGAAGCAGCATAACAGGATCTTTGGTTCTTTGCAGGATAACGCGGCACCAGTTGCCTTCCTGGGCAACCTGCGGCGAGTTGCTAAAACTAAGTATAGTGGAATTCCGTGCTTCAACTTCTGTTTCACCCATCATGGCACCATCAGCGTTACGTGTGGTCAAGCAACCATTTATTTCAATATTATTCAGTGCACCTTCCGATGGGGCGTATCTAAAAACAACTTGCCTGCTTTGGTAGACAGCGGCTGGAAGCTGAAAGCGCTTTGGTGCGCTCTCTAATTACAATATTTATCTGTCATTCCACCGCCTGGGTTGTCCCAAAACTAGACAAAACAATGGAGTACATCACCCTCGAAAGCGGCAACGTATTTCGTTCGAAGTCTTTCTATTTTCTCGAAGCGCCCTGCCTCAAGACCAAGAAACAATATTTGGTAACCTACCATCGGGCCCTCATCAGAAGACTAATTCGAGATGCATATACCATTATCTTCAAAAGCAGTATGCTCTAGACCCGCACTGGAATTCTACTGCGTGAGTCGTGGCGCGCCAAGTTTCCAGTATTACGAAACACATCGCAAGAAAAAGAGAATGTTGGATTTCTGGGCGTCAAAATGAAAAATCCAGTGGAGGAATCACTGTACTGCGGCATGTCGGTGTGTTGTTGTGACATATGTAGCAAAAAATAGTACGGCTCGTGTTAAAATAAACTACTTGACCTTATATGAACACAGTAAAATATTTCCCCCTTATACAGGGCCTCCTACAACAGTACACGTGAAATATAACATTATTTTCAATTATTACACAAACCAAAGCATTTCGGATTGTCTGTAGCTAATTTATAGCGCAAATTATAAACGTAACTGATGAACATGAAGTGTAGAGCAAGGGTGGGGGAATGAGATATTTTTTTTTGCCAACAGTTTATTATGAATAATAAATTTGGATTGAATGGACCCGTTCGCGTGCTTGATGAGAGCTCGAAACACATTTCAAAGCCTGGTTTAATTCCCTATTTGGCCGATAGAAGCTGGGCGAGAAAACTACAGCGCGTTTTGAAACCCCACAAAGAAGCAGAATAATTTTCCCAAGTGCCTTGAGGGGTGTTCGGAACGCTTCTTTCTCATTCTGCTTAAACAGCTTTTCTATCTGGCCCTTGATTCGTCAGCAAAAAAATCTGTGTACGGCGAGTGCATGTTTAAAGGGAAATAAGCGTTTTATATAATTTCTAGATTGCAGTTTGTGCTGGGTTCCCCAAACACACCCCTACGAAAAGACACATCTCTCAATTTCACGATTTTAAATACCTCGTTACTAGGAACCAATCCGGTGAACGTAGTCCAGGCCCCTCTTCGAGAGTGCACGTTTATTTCGCCATGCGCCCACTAACGAAAATTGTAAGTACTCATATTTCTGTGTTCTAATTCGGGTACGCTGAACAATAATCGATACGAAAGCGTTTATGGAGAAACGCTGCTGCGGCAAACGAAAACCATTAGGCCCACACCGCTGTTCTGCATTAGCCCACTCAAAATGCAAGTGAGGCTTCTGCCTAATTGTTTCATGTGCTGGTTCATTAAGTTTGCACGCCCTTTTAATTAATTAACGATTTTCCAAAAAAGCCCTTATCCTAATTAAAGCACGTTTTCTGACGACTGTTCTTTATCTGCAAAGTTCCCGCTCCCTAATTATATCTGTACCAGAAAATATCGCATTTTAATTGCTTTTCTGTCCTTAATTACTTTTGACACATTCATTAGCAGCCGGAAATTAATTTCTCGGAAGGAACCTCCCAGGTAGCGCTGCGGCTTGCGTGTTTTGCAAAACATACATTTGGTTTTTGGAAACCTGTCACCAGCAACCATTTATTTGTTTCGACTTCAATAAAAAAGAAGGCTCTACAGGAAAAGGACTGTTTGTTAATTCTATGCCTGAGTGGTCTGCTTGCCGACTTGTTTTATTTTTCTTTGCTTAGCTTTGCAAAGTAACATTAGGCAGTCAACCAGAGGCTGTACGTGAACCCCAACATCTTCGAGACAGGCGGGTACTCAATCATCCGAGTTTTTTTTAATCAAATCACTATAAAAAGTAGCAAGGGCGCATTGTGTCATACGTGCCATTCAGCAACAAAAAAATGTAGGCAATTTTAGACGAAATAAGCAAAATCTGAATTGCTATTAGTTACGAAAGAACAGCGGCTTCACTTTTACCGGAATGTAATCCAACAAGAAATGAAGCAGGTAGCCGGTGTAAAGTGGCATCTGCTTCACGGTGTTTGCAATATATTGAAAGCCGTGTTGAATTTTTTTACTCCTATACGGATAACCACAAGTACTCCCCACACGCGCGGCGCCGTTCTTCTAATAAAGCCAACCTACTACCGAAGCAAAATTAGCAACAAAACCTGCCGTGTATGCTGGTGATGATAATTGCATCATCGCTCCGCAACTGCGGTGGGCCTGTCCGTGGGCCTGCCTGGAACTGTGAAGTACCTACCAACAGGTAGCAAGAGTCAATTGTTTGAACGTGATTACGGTTGGGCTGGCAGGCTTAGACTGGTGATAACGTATCTCTTGTGCCTAACTGATGTGATAACTTCTGATAACATATCTCATGTTCTCTCGTTCTTGTGTTGAAAAAGTAGAGTAAGAGAAGCCGCAGTGAGGGAGGGAAGAAACGTAACTTTTGGCGACATGTGAATTGGTCCCGAAAGTCCTTAACTTGAGGTTCAGGAAGTTTTGAAACATCGAAAACCAAAGCCCATTTCTGAAGAAAAAGATGCCTCAAATGCAAAGCTTTGTCTCATGCAACCTGAATCAAATTCAAAGTCCAAAATCCTAATTGCTTCGTCAGGGTCAAAGTGGCGTAATCGAATTGGCGTCGGTTGCATAACGCGAGGGACCCACACTTGATTTCGTGCGCGGGAAGCGCTTATTATTATTATTATTATTATTATTATTATTTGAGGTGCTTGATGTGCACTCGCTTATCATCCTCGTTGGTTTGTGAAGCCTTCCTTGGCTTTCCTACAATGCGTTTTATTTGGACAAACCAGGCCATCAGTGAGGCATAGAAAGTTTCACTTTAACGATGTTGCATCAGAAGAAATACGGAGATTACTCGCTACCAAGCCAAGGAAGCACAACCCTATAATGCAGGCCGCGATGTTTTCCGTAAAGATGAAAACACAGAAAAATTCCCTCGCACTTCCCCGAGGGGGAGAGTGTGTAAGTGCGAATGCACGGTTGTTGATTGCACGATTACGGTCGATATCGTGATCTTCGAGTGTAGAGGAGGCGCCCAACACCCGCAGTCACTGAGCGGAGAGAGGAGGAGGAGAGTAGCGCCCGCCGTTACGGCGAGGGCTACACGAGCGCCCTCACGCGTCGGAATGCGGAGCGCCCGCTACGCGAGCTAGAGCTCTCCCGCCCGAAGTGGAGAGGAGGCGCTCAACACCTGCAGTCACTGAGCGGAGAGAGGAGGAGGAGAGTAGCGCGCGCCCATCTCCCCCCGTTGCTAGGGAAGACGAGGAGGAAGACGAGGAGCGCGCGCACCCGCAGCTGTTGCTATGCGGACTACGGCGGCGGACGATTCAGGCTCGCTTAAGAAGTGCATTCGCACTTAAAAAGATATAACGTAGAAATGTCCATAAGTGCTCATTGTAATCAAAATAGAAAGCGACAACCTCGAGGAAGAAAATTAAGTTGATTGACCGTAGAAAATTAAAAATTTAGACCAAGAGGAACTACCAATGTTGCTGAACGATCTACCTAAAGCCAGCAATATTTTCTTTACAAATTATCCTGTAGGGCGCTATGTCGGGCGAGAGGAAGGAGCCTCAGGCAGGACCACCGTGCAAGAACAAGGAGGTTCTATTTTGTGAGCACACCGCAAGACCCCGCGTCCTCGTGCGCTCGCGCGGCCGCGCCTGTCCCGCCATGTCGCTTGGGCTGCCGCGCGAGGTGCGGCGCTCGATCTAGCGATGTCGCTGGAGCTGCTGCTACAACCCTATGCAGGTGGCCTACATTATTCAAGTGCAATCGAAAAGAAGGATAGTAAAGCGGCAATGCAGAGAACAACCAGAAGCAAATTAAACTGTAGGTAATCTATCACACAGACCCTAAGACTCCTAAATCTTGCGACAGCACAGTAACTAAGACCTTGACCTATGAGACGTCTATGCCCGCAGCCCTCCACTTCATCAGGATAAAAACATACTAGGTCTATTACATCTGTAGTCGATGAGACACGGCGGAAACCTGAAAAGCTGAAGTCCGGTACGCGGGTTGCTTTCACCCTGCCCGAAAAAATAAAGTTTTCTGCGTTTGAAGGCCAGATGGACTTTCTTTATTTTTTGCGCTGATTCACTTTGTGCTTTCTGCGCTTTCTTTTGTATTCCAATTAAGCCATTCTTATTGGAGTTGTATTGCTACAGGGTCACCTACAACGAAGGTCCCGGCACGTTGAACATCTTTTATTTCCTTTAGTTTCTGTCATGGTTACTAATGGTCTTGCCGGTTTTTATGCACAGTATGATTGAGTGCTGTTTCCTCTTTGTCTTTTTTTTTCGGCGTCTTATTGCCTCTTCTTTCATGTTCCTTCCTTCTTTGTATCTGTGTTCTACCATTTCCTATTTCATAAAAGCCTTCAGGCCAGCTCACAGAGGGTCAACTGGCGGCTCGTCGGCGTGGGAAGACCAGAGCCCAGAGAGAACTAATAAAAATGTGTATCCTTTCATTTCCTATTAAAGCGAATTCGTAACCTGGACACCAGTGCCTAAGTAGACGCTCGCATGACAACGTTGCACCTGAAATACTTTTTCACCATGAGTATGCACCAAAGCTATTTAGGTGCTAGGTATGCCAAACAGGAAACAAGCGAAATGAAAAGCCTGGTACATATAAAACGTGTCGTAGAAAACCAACACCCCCCCCCCCTCCCCGAAGCGAAGTTGTACATAAGGTCATTACGCCGCGAAAAACGTCATCATGACTTGTGCTCCGAATTGGAAAGTCTGGTACATAACATCGCAACTCACAGAGCAGAAAATTAAAATAAGAACTCTCACAGACACTGGAATTCTTGCTGTCGGCAGTTACAATCAAATAGATTTTTTCTTTTATTGAACCATAGCAAAGCATTAAAATACCGTTTTGTAATGCAGTGACATAAAAAAATTGCTACAAAATAACTACGTCTGTCAGCAGTCACAGCTCGCTGGGTACTAGTTCATTGAATACGAATACACACCAAGCATCGATATTGCGCAGCCGCCCATGATATCTGTGGCTGGAACGGACCACTCTAACATTTGACGAAGACGTTACGAAAAATGCGGAATTCCTAAGTTACATCTGCGTAACTGTGATGAATAGCTGAATATAGGCAAAGGCTTCCATTAGGTTTGGCGGACTCCATGAGTACGACGTAATTTCAACATTTACTTCGTTGTCACCTTAGTTTGGCTTGAGGTGCACCTTATACTTTCCTAGTAGCTCTGCGGAAGAAAAATCGGGGCTAGTTTTTTGGTTTCAACGACTGCCAAAGTCCTTCATTGTATTGCCATTTGCTTACATTCAAGATAACACGCTTCTGTGTAAAAAAACGATAATAACGCCACCCTAAGGTAGCAAATAGCAAAATTCCCCGATTGAAGTTAGGCGTCCGACCAACACCTTGGTTACGCTGGGTATATGTAGCAAGCTTCTTCAATATGCGTGGAGAGATGGTATATACAGGGGCTGTTTTCTGCTGATAACCACGACCTATTTCTTACAGCGAAGCTGTTAGCCTTTCATTGGTCGGAAAATTTTTTGTCGTAAACGAAAAACCCAGGCAGGACCCAGAAGTTCTCGCCCAAGACGTCAAGAGCATGCGTCAGTCTGATCAGACGTGCAGCATAAACCTCAGCATTCGTGTAAAGAAAAACCACAAAACAAGCATCGAAACTGCATGATGGATGACGAGCCGTTCGTGAACATGAGAACCCTCCACCCCCACCCCCCGCCCCGTGTGTTCAGGTAATTATTGGGTTTGTAGCTGCTCTCGAAAGGGGAGTGGGGTTGACGTCATTCTAGGGCTAGCGCATGCGTAATGCTATGCAGGACCCAGCAGTTCCCGCCCAAGACGTCGAGCGCACGCGTCAGGACCCAGCATTTGGCGCCAGCGAATCCAGTGCAAGTGAGAAGACCGCTGAGACAAAGAGAAACGTTTTATACCCTCCCCAATTAGCATGTGTAGCGGTTTACAACAGATGCACTGTACATCACAAGTAACACGCATCTAGAAATCGAATTCTTTGGCCCCTTACCGACCATCGCAAGTTAAATCTAGCGCAACTCTGTTCATTGCATGCGTTACTTCTGGAGAGTACAGTGCGCCAGACAAGTGATTTATTCATGAGCACTAAGCGGATCACAGAATGACGCAATACACAGTTAAGACAAGTGGCTGGAAGTAAACCTCGCTCGTCTTCATTGCAGACGCCGGAAGTCGTCAGTGTACACTTTGAAAGCGCCTGTGTCGTCACTTTGAGACAGCGAGGTGCCACGAAAAAGAAAAGCCCGGTGACCCACTGGTCGAAATAACACGGAAGCTTTATCTCTCCTCTTTCACAAAATAACCTGATGTCATTTTTATCTTCAGTTGTCTTTCAGCGGCTATCAATATTTTATAATGTGCCCTTGTAAAGCAGCGCACTAAAATGACCGTTGCACCCGCCGCCGTGGCTCAGTGGCTAAGGCGTTGTGCTGCTGAGCCCAAGGACGCGGGTTCGATTACTGGCTGCTCTTCCGATTGAGGCGAAAACAGCCCTATGTTCGAAATTTCGCGGCACGTTAAAGATGCCCAGCTGCTGAAAATTATTCCCGCGGCCCCCCACTACGGCGCGCCTCATCGCCTGTGCAGCGTCGGAGCGTTGAACGTCATAATAAATCAGTCAAAACGACCGCTGCAATGTGTAGGCGGCAGCGGTAACCGAAGTTGCCGAAATTTTTTCCCCACATAAAGTAGACCGGGACACCGGGTTTCAGCTATCCCGAATTTTAGCCTGCATGATCCTCTGAGCGAAAATGCCGGCTACAGCGCTCCCTAATGAGCATTTCCTTCACTAGCTCCACTTCAAGCACTCCCTTCTCGCTTCGTGGTTAGCGAAAAACACGAAGCCCCCCAATTCAACATGACGGCAACGGGCCCGGCACAAACCCTCTTGAGAGGGAAAGTGCTTCCACGCTGCACCAGATTAATTTTTAGTCGGAGAACGGTGTAGTTGTACAACGTGCATGCGCCCGGAAAAGGGCGTAATTAGGAGAAAAAAATGATGTCCCTTAAATAGGTAGTGTTTATTTAAACAAACTCTTATTTACCCACCTGACAGCCTTATTTACTTCTAGCAACTACAAAACGGTCATTAGCTACTCTTTAATTTTTAGTAGGGAAGAAAATTTGTTGATGATCTTTTTTGAAAGCACCAACAGAGAGATATTACTGTATTGCCCCAGATCGATTTACTTTCGAAGGAGTCTGGAAAACGTTTTAGGTTTCTTTGTAGTTGCACATCGCGCCGGAGTTGCGGTAAAGAACCGATGAGGCAGTGAACCAAAAATGGGTCGTTTATTTCCGCGCCGACATCAAGCTACTTATAATATACGCGGTTACGGTGGCTCACCAGATGAGCGTATGACAATGAAGTGGTGACGACTGATCAAATAAATGTATGCGATAAACATGCATTACATGCTTTTTTTGTCATCTGTGTTTCACTTTTTTTAACTCTTTACTGAAGCAAATATTTTAAAGGGACACTGAAGTGATTTGTAAACAATGCGGGATTACGAGCGCAAATTGCAGTCCGGAGTCCCTGGGCCCTGTTTCGACCACTCTTTGCGCGTTTACGCGAATTTATTTAGTAGAAAAATCAATTCGAAAATGCTGTCCTCCTCTCTTTACGCTCGCCCATTTTCTGTGGCGTTTTCGTGGGACGTCAGCAGGAGAGGAGCCGACAATTGGCTGCGCTACTGCACGGCTCGCCGACCTTCCGCGACCGAGTCAGTCGGCCCACCGTTTAGTCCGCCGGCCGCCGACGCGTCGTCGCAATTCGCTCGATCAGTTGAAACTAAGCCACAACACGTTTGGGAATGGAAGAATGTGCCTTTCTTTTTACTTCGTTAGCTTGTACACTGTATCTAGCTCCAAGTCAAGGTCACTTCACACAAGCGCTGCACAAGTGCACATGCGACGCTTCGCTGACTGGTACGCCAGTAGGAAAATATAAGGCCTCCTGAAGGGGTAGAAGAGTCAGCGAAGTCAATATAGGTACTAAGGAAATAAAATCAACTGATATTTTTATCGTACAGCGTAAAACTAGGGTGCGGGAAGCACATTTTTGCGCTGGGCGAACAAGCACAGCGGTCAGCAGCACGACTACGCATCTGCGAACGCTTTTCCGTCTACGAAATGCATTTGCTAGACGAGAGCTATTGTGGAAACTCGGGGGACGCTTACTGCACGAGCGCAATACAATAAATAGCCACCTAAGCTGCTTGAAATACTAAAAAAAATAACAGTGTAAACTGGTTATACATTATATAGCTTATATTTCCATTATCGGCATCGTCCGCTCGTAGCCTAGTGGTCTGGAAAACCGCGCGGTAAGAGTTTTCCTTGGAATATCTGTTCAGCATGTCAAGGAAAACTATGACGAACACTCTTATTGAAAGTCTATTCCCGGTGCCTGTTTATCGCCAGCCTTACTTAGGCCACCAGAAAAGCAATGTTTTAAAACGCGTAATGAGCATGTGTATCCCGCCAAATGCAAAAACATTTTTCTTCAAGCTTCATTCTTCCACACTCCCAGTTAAGACATGGCTGCGCGAAAAAGGAACGTCTATTCCTTGGTCGGACAATTGTCGCCTCTGTAATCAACCAGAGACAATTGATCATTGTTTTGTGTTGTGCCGGGACGCTGTGTTCTTCTGGGACGTTTTGCAGCGGACACTAAAAAAGGACATCGACCTAACCCCGTACACCATTCGCTTCCTGCCATTTGAAGATGTTAATCGGGTGCCATATGACGTTTTCGTTCTCCTAGGATTGTTTAGCTTGTGGAAGTGCCGTATGACTGATCGGCATGCGGAACCCCCTAGGCCGACCAAGTGCATTTTTCGGGAACAGGCGGCGTTGGTGCGGAGCGTTTATGCTGCGCAGAGTGATCCACCAGAGTGGCTGCCTCTTTTGGATGCGTGCGTTTGCTTGCCTGAGTTTTGATCTTTGTTCGACTGTCTGTTAGTGCTTAAATTGTGTGTTAAGTTTCTCGTCTTTTGAAGTTTTCTAACATTTCCATGCATTAAAGAAAAAAAAGCCTAGTGGTCTGGAGTGCTAGGTATCTCACCGGAATAGTTTTGCGAGTCACAAGTTCAAATCCCCGCGGGTACATGCTTTTTTTTTTATAAGTTCACTTTTTCGTATTTCGCCGATGTTTTCTATACTGGGTTCACCTTTTTTTGGGCCGCAACGTTCATTGCTCCACGAACTAGTCCACAGAACTCGCGCAGGCTGGCACTGGCGCGCTAGCTAAGTCTCGTTGGCGTGCTGTTGCCATATGCACCGACTGCATGCAGGCAGTGGGCCCAGGCCAGAATCAACGGACCCTTGGACTGGTGCGAGCACGCTTTTTGCGATACAGGCATGAGTGAGGCAAGCTCCAAATATGGGGGAAAAGCGCATGCATTTGAGCGTCTGCGGGGACGCGGAGGGCGTTCATGCACTGCGTGGGGCTCAGCTAATGAATGCTACGATTCCAAGCCGTCCTGGGAGGCTTATCTTATGCATTTTGCAGTCGACAACATGGCAGAAGCGCGGTACTACGATTACTGTGATATTGAGAATGCCCATCGAACGATGCCATCGGATGTCAAACATGTTTTTTTACAGAACCGAAACCGAAACCGAAACTTGTTTGATTGCTACCTTGGGCATCGTCCAATCACGGTGCCCCCTCCTCCCAACGTCACAGCTTAGTTGGTGCGGCCGCCGCAAACCGCGCATGGTAGTTTTTCTTCTTTCGCGCTTTGTAAAATAATTACCGATTAGTCAACCGGATAAACGATGAAAAGTGTGCTAATTTGAGCCAGTCTACGCAATGCAAGCAAAAACGGGAGCTTGACAAATTCACTTCAGTGTCCCTTTAAACCAGAGTGGAAATAAGGTAAGCTCTGTATCAATGAGTAGAAAAAGGACCGGTTGCCGACAAGGGCAAAGCTGATGATGCTGTTTAATAAAACTGTATTTATTAGTACCGTAACACTTCGTTAACTTGAACTCGCAAATTTCTTTAAAAATTTAGAAATAAGCGGAGTTCCGAGTTAAGCCAAATGCAGAAAATTTCGGCCAGATCACACAAATCGGAGCTAGTGCCGGTAGCGAAAGCTCCAGTGCGCCATAGAGCTTTCGTAATAAAGGCAGAAGTATTGGCAGAAAAAAACGAAGTTTTATTACTGCCCCCCTAAAAACATAACTGCATGATGCTCGCCTGTTTTGCGTATCATGTCGTCCCAGAAAAGCGTTCCCGAGCTTCTCAAAGCATCACATTAATCGTTGGTCGCATCCGCTACGCTTTCCCTTACTAGTAAGCAAGCGCGACATGTTTGTTGCTTCTGCCATTGTGGGCTCGTCGTCGTCTCGTCCGCATGGTTAGCTACGGCGCCCACAGCCAGCTCAACGATGTCGGCGTCGAACAGCATTCCGGGGACGGGAACGTAGGCCTCATATACTGCTTCTCAAAAGTGATTTCCCCGTCTTCGGTGTCGCTAGCGCATCCAGACGTATTGCGCACCTCTTCACGCAGTTTATCGCAGCCACTGCATTTATCCCCAGCCTCTCATTCACGCTCATGAAGGATTTTGCCTGGTGTCCTCTTTGTCACCGTTCCCAAATATCTGCAGTGCCCCGAAAAAACTCTCATAGATAAGGGCTAGAGCCTAGTTTTCTATCCTGCACGTGGGAAAGAGGAAATGGGCAAAAAAGAGAGAGGAAAAAAAGAGGAAAAGTTGCACCAGACACGTATGCCCAGCACTGAGGCACTGACAGTGATTGACACTGGAGGCTCTCAGTCTATAGCCTAGTGTTCAAGTTCGTCGCCCGTAGAAAACGTAATAGTTCCTTAGTCGCCTTCTGAGCGGATGAGTGAGAAGGCCAGTGGCACAGAATCTTCTCCTCCGAAAATGGCCGCCGAGAGTCTAAGTTCCTCAGTGCTGATGACAGCTTCTTCCTTGCAGGCAAGTAGCGTGGGCACTCGCATAAAACGTGGCGTATCGTCTCCGATGTGCCGCACGTGTCGCACTCCGCCCTTGCTGCCATTCCTATTAAGAGAGATACATAGTATCTATGGGAGGTAAATGGAAGGAGAGAAAAAATTTTACTTAGCCGATATTTAGAGATATGCGAGTTCGATTTACCGAGGGTTTACTGTATATGAAATTCAGGATATTACCGTAAAAACCTCCTGCGTACGTAATTGCAAGCCAAAAAGCTTCAGGAATGTTAAGCCTCTATATGATATAATGAACACAAAAGCTTTAGATCTCACAAGCAAGCTATTCCCACATAGTTGTATACGAGGACCGACCTGTTAATTTGTGTTTTCGACTGAGATATAAATAAGTGTGGGCCTGGTTACGCTATTAATGTTTCTGTGATGCTATTTGGCGATATAATGCCTAATTAGACCTTTTTTTTTCTCTTTTCTACTACCCAATCTTTTATGCACTACCACACCGCCCTCACGTAGGCACCATTTATACGTTGCAACTTGTTGCGCTGAAGTCAAAGCGTGGCACTGAATTAGAGGCTTCAGGCCTATATTAGGGAGCCTGAACGCGGTGTTTTCTTGCCTGCGCTCCTAGATGTTCGTTCACTAATGAACCAGGCGTACGAGAAAGTGAAAAAAAAACAACCAAGACGTTGGAAAGATAGCATGGGATGAAGCAAAGATGGCTATATATCAAGGGTGATGGAGTAGGTGGACGCAGAGTTCGGAGAACGTCGCTAGAGCAGGCATTTTACGGCCGCAATCCAATTAGAGAAACATTAATGGGCAGCGAGAGGGGCTAGTACTCAGAAATGCATCAGCTCCTCTCGGGGCCGCCGCGCCTGGTTTGCAGTGTGGCCAGATGGGTGTGTGGCGCTGTGTGCTCGCGTGCGATTCTACGTCTCGCTTCATATAGCCGGCGCCTGGACGACGAGAACGACCACGCTGGTCGAGCTCAACATGATAAGAAACTTCGCCGGTTGCCTTGGCAAAGTGGAGGACTTCGTTCATAGGCGTCTGCTCGCATCTCCACCATATTAGCGGCAGATCTCTAAGTTGTTCCAGCAGCAGCGGTGAGAATCGAATTAGTGCTCCCCTGCCATATTAGGCGTCCCAGAAATGAGAAGCGCAGTAGCGCGAGGAAGGAAACGGCACTGCGATTGGCTACGGACATCAGTCAATAGTTATTGAGCCTTCAATATCAAAAAGAAGGTATAAATATTTTGAAGAGACTTACACGAACAGCTAAACGTAAAGATCCACTAAGAAGCAAGCAGTGTATTGCGTGTAATAAACGGCTTCTGGTCAGTGTTCCGTAACCTTCGCAATATATTCAGTAGCTTTAGATTACCCATAATAAACTGAACTTTATGACTACGACGTCACCCGTAAATTATTTCCGTTTTAGTGTGCGTAGCGCCGGATTTGTATTTCACGGCGGCGAATAACATTTTTTGGCTTGAAATTCTGTTCAACAGAACAAATTTGATCCTCCATGCGTGCACTTTAGGGGTTCATATTAGAATGAACGCGCCCGAGCTGAGCCAAATGCCGGCGCGCCTATATTACGCCAGTTACTTGGAACAATTTACTCTAATAAATTATTTTGCAATGTGGCCGAACAACGCGCCCAAGAGCTTTTTTGTGACAATGTCTGAACAAACGGTCATATAATAAAGTACAGCGGAGCCTAGAAGACATATTGGGAGCAGACGGAATTATATATGTTAGAAAGAGCCTAAACATTTGCAACTGGGTGTAGCTTAATGCAAGTATAATTTCCACAATTTTTAAAAATTTCTAGCCGTACACGCGCGGTTTGCTGCATTGCAGACCCATTTTCTGGCCATCAGGGAATCTGTGCTCTCCCGAATTATGTTTGAATAGCTGCAGTTGTTAGTTTGTTTCCGCAGTAGTTGCTACTTCGTCTTTTCATAAGCTGCACCGCCAATAGACAGGTACTTCCACATATAGCCGTGCTCCTAAAAAAGCCTTTTATAGCCCACAGAGAGATATCTTATTCTAAATAAGCCTTAGAACGCATAGTTTCATACTATTATATACTAGACGGGATTCTGCCGCTGCAGTCGCGGGCCGCCGGGGGCGGTGCCATTGCCGTTGGCGACGTTCCTCGCCTACTTGGCTTAGCTAGCTATATGGCTTCTTTTTGGTGTCGAAGCCAAAACCAACAAAACAGGGCAACATTTTTTCTTATTCATGCTGACTGAAGCTTCTACATAATCATTGACAAATTAATTTTTTCGGTGGTTCAATTTCATAATACCAAAACAAATTTGATGAACCTTCTGCAGTAACATTGTTCCTTTTTTGCAGCCAGAGCCTTTTTTCAGCCTGTTCATAAGCCATGCCAAGGAGAAGTGGAACATGCCTGCCCGGTACAGGACGGAACGCTCGCCGAAGCGCTCCCTCATGTACCTCTAGTATATATTAACGCTCTAGCATATATTAGTATGAAACGCAGCAGAATTTTCTACTTTAAAATATTGTCACCAAGCCAAAGATGACGCAGTTGTCTTGAAGGAAAGACAAGTTTATCGGAGCGAGCTTGTGCTCCGTTAACAAATTAAACAATACAAAGGCGGCGAAGCAGCAGTCAACAAAGTGACGTGCGCAGGCGAGTGTCGGCGAATCGAATACCGCAGCGTCTGCTCTGTAGGCTATTATCTTTTGCCGCAAGTGCTTTTAGAATCGTCGATTCACATCCAGAACATTGTAGATCAAAAAAGATTATTCTGGGGCAGTGACGTTAGGGCGAAACGCTCTTCTTATCCGAATGAGATAACCCGTGCGTTATAAACATAAAGAATGGAGCATGCGCTCCGCTTACACACAGATAACACCGCCGGGCGCAACCGGGCAGTAAAAACAAGCTATAAATAAACAAACCCAATGCATGGTTCGCGGCAATATTGACGTGCTCAAAAACTGTGGAGCCACTATTTCCTGTATTATATCATTTTCTCTCTGCGTGTTTTTTTGTCGCAACGTTTACTGACATTGGAAGTTGATGCAGAACATGCATCTTCAACTGTGGTTATTCACATCCTGAGCAGGAATCTGAATGGATTTAATGATTTTTTAAAGGAAATCTTCTACCTCTAACACCCAACGGTTCTTTCGCGGCATGCGGGACAATAAACTCCCAACGCGGCGGTGGGGGGAAGGGGGGGAAGAGGGGGGAGAGGGGGACGTTTCACTCGCGGAGCACACTGAAGATGGTGCGGCGAATTTACCCAGCGTACCCCGCGCGGAGGTGCCTGCTCCCCGGCGGGTGCTTCGGCGGTACGGCTTTGTTGTCTGCCTTACGACGGTTGTCTTGGGCCAGTTTTGGGGCAGCTTGGCGTCCATTGCGCACTTCCTTCGCACGGCGGGATTAACTTGTTCGACAGCACCTCCTGGGTAACCCGTCCCCGACGGAATTAAGTGGTCGTACGGCAAATATACGTTAAGGATTGGTTTGCAGGGCGGGAAAACAAAATGTAGAGGCCACATACAGACATCTCGGCGCTCCTTGTCACAAATGGGACTCTGTTTCTAAATTGGTGAATAGCAATTTCGTTGTGTCTTAAGAGGAGCCACTATTTTGGATAAATAGCGATTATAAAAGCTTTCTCAGGTTTGTCGCCATTCTCAAGCTTACTCAACGAACTAGTTTTAATCTGTATAAATGGAAATCACTGAACTCACATGGGGAATTGATTCGGTGTCTTCGCTTGTGCCCCGCGGCGGTGTAGCCCCGAACTAGCACATGAGGATGGCTAGGTTCCACTATTTCGCCCTTCGAAAGACGCTCCTCTCCGTTTTCTTTCTGCCGATGCACGACCGGGCTACAGCGGCGGCGTCCACCGCTCTAGCCCGCCCGTGGCCGACCCTGCTACGTTCGCGACGCTGCACCCGCAAATTCGAAGTAACGGTTGGCAGAATCACTGGTTTCACTCTTTGTGGAGCCACGTGTGTGAATTAAAGTGACGTCACATGGGCAATTGTTTTGGGAGTCGTGTTAAGCTTTGTTTTCCAACCACCTTCACAGCGTGGATAGGAGCCAATTTTTGGGGGGACTAATTTTGGGAAAGTTTGCAAATATTTCCGGGGCACCCAAGCTCATTTTCAGGCTACACTTTTTTATTTACCACGCGACCCCGAATGCAGCTCCCAGTTTTAACGTGTAACCTGGTTCGACAATTCGTATTGTCCGACTCAAATAACTGTACTGTGCCCATAATTTTCCTTTTCCATAAACGACCGTCAAAAAACAGCGTCAGCTCTTTGTGTGTTCTTTTTGAGCTCATCCTTGTGCAACTTTCTTGTCAAATAATCGGTTTATTCAAGGTATTGCTAGGAGTCCATAATTAACGTGCTGTTCTCTTCTACACAGTGAGAAACAATAAATTCATTACCAGAATCAAGGGCAAGTCTTTTATGCCAAATAACGCTCGCTCTCTACTTCACCTGTAGAAGGTCACAAACAGTCTTCTCATTCACATGTTTCGGTGTGTTGTACTAACTAGCGCACTTCGTAATCTACTACGGAGTGGATAAAAGCGGTCACCGCAAGCTCTAAAATCAGTGCGCAATCACAAACGTTACAATAAAATAGTCTATTTTTGTGTCTTTGCAAAACCATGTTTAAACAAAAATTATTTTGTTCTTCAAAACATCTAGGGCTGGAATCACTCATAACCGCGTTACAAACAGCTGCAAATCTCTTTTACAATGCGTGAGTACCACCACAAACCCAGGAAAACACCTCAGAAATAAAAATGTAGTTCCGCCTAGTATCCTAAAACAAAGATATATTTTGGTTTTAATGATGGATTGTAGGGTTTAACGCGCCGATACTACACCAGCGATGAGGCGCGCCGTAGTGGAGGGCTCCCGAGTAATTTTGACCACCCTAGGATCAATAACGTGCACCGAAATCTTGAACACACGGACGTTTTTGCTTTCCGCCTCCATCAGAAAAGTGGCAGGCGTGGCTGGTATTCGAAACCGCGTCCTTGGGCTCAGAAGCGAAACGCCATAGCTTCTGAGACACCGCGGCGGGTTATATGTTGGATTTGCTCATTCATCAAGCTATACTGCCACGTCGTGCACGCTAAGAATTTAAACTGAAAAAAACGTTCTACCCGTCGCGGTGGCTCAGTGGCTAAGGCGTTGTGCTTCTTAGCGCGAGGACGCGGGTTCGATTCCCGGCCGCGGCAGCCGCTTTTCTGATGGAGGCGAGAAGAAAACACGCCCTTGTGTACGAGACTTCGGCGCACATTAAAGATCCAAAGGTGGTAAAACTTAACTACGGCGCGCCTCTAGGCCTGTGCTGTTAAACCCTATAATCATTCAGAATAACCGTTCTGCTCTTCATCATTAATTACCTGGCCATCACCGTTAGATTCGTACGCTGTGTAGGTATGACGCTGTATCTTTTGTGTTTTTATTTTTGCACTTTGTAATCGCCCTCCACTACAGTATTTCCGATACTCGTGCTTCGGAGTATTTGAGAAGTGTGAACACAACTTCGTTTTATGTGTTTTTTGTAATTCTTTCCCTTGTAAACAGCAACACATTCACCCACCCCCATCTTTAAAAACCGTCGGGTTCCGGGTGCGCCTAACAAAAAATTGTTTGGCAAGAATGGTTTCAGTGTCTTGGAAGGAAATCTACTTTACG
The DNA here is from genome assembly GCF_048455015.1 of Haemaphysalis longicornis. Taxonomy (NCBI): domain Eukaryota; kingdom Metazoa; phylum Arthropoda; class Arachnida; order Ixodida; family Ixodidae; genus Haemaphysalis; species Haemaphysalis longicornis. The sequence continues at coordinate 111,432,440 of NW_027526335.1, forward strand.
GGCTGCTTCCCTTTTGGTTCACCCGAAAATCTTTGTATATTTGGTACTCGTCAACTTTCTTTGGAAGCGTCCAGAAACTTCCATATTTATCAAAGACCCCTGTACGTTTCCATCGCATCCCCCAAGCTCGGCTCTCGCTCACTGCCCTGAACCTTTCCAGTAAGCATCTTGAAAGCTACGGAATACGTGGGTGACTGACGTTTATTTTAAATAAGGCGTTATGCCATGCATTGCTTCAGGCACCCGTCAGACAGACCGTCTAAACTTCTGAAGGTTCCGGGCCCGTGGGGGAAAAACGGGGACTTGGACGACCGAGGGAATCGCGAGATTATGCTCCTTACGGAAAGACTCGAAGTGTACGATGACAGGTTAGGCTTGACAGGACGACAGCGAATGGAACGCTAATTGAACCCACGACGTTTTATGTAGACGCTCCCGTGGCTCATGATGGGCTTTGGGAGCACCGTAAATGGGGCGGAGGCAACCTGTGTTCCTCAAAATCCTGCCTAAAGCCGCACGCCGTTCGTTCGATGGGATCCCACCTCACTCGAGAAAATACCCTCCTCAAATGCGCTCGAGACGCGGCTAATTTTCTGGTGTGGGCATCATCCATTTAACCTGCTCCCATCGTGCACCAACGTACCTAAGGCATCGTAGATTCACAGTCTTATGTTGTCCAGCTTGCCAGGTGGAAGTCATTAAAGCCTGAGACACTTTCAGGTGTTCTGAATCCTTGGTCAGTGAAAATTTCAAATCATCCCTACCGCATTTGGCGAATTGTTTAACCTTTTAGGCCTTCGTTTGACACAGTTGCTGTGAACTGTACAATGAACCTTCTCAGCGCGGCTGCAGTCAGTCTAACTTGCTACGGCGGCACGATTACCCAGACAGCCATTACCCTGCTTCCCAAAGTAGGTTCCTTAAGGCAGATGGGGGGAGGGTGTAGCGAGCAACCATATAGCTTTTTCGATGGCCCGCCAATACAATTTCCTCCTTAAAATGATTGATTGTGGGTCGAAGCTACACGTCGAAGCTACGCCTGTGCTATGAGGCGCGCCGTTGTGTGGGGCTCCTGGTTAATTTCGACATCTTGGAGATCATTCCCACGGGCCGCAATCTCCACACACGTGCGTTGTGGCTTTTAGCGTCCCTATGAAAAGCGACCACCGTTGGCGGTACCAAACCCGCGCCTTTGGGTTCAGCAGCCGAGCACCTTAGCCACTAAGCCACCACGGCGGCACTGTCGAAATATCTGGTCTTCACGAAGCAGACGCGACGCTTGCACCATACATTTCTTGCCCTTATCTACACTGCCAGCCCCGTGAATAATGGAGACTTGTTACTTTTGAGTTGTCGCCATGTTGCCAATGCGCAACAATATTTGAAGGAACAAAGTTAATTTTCTTACAGATTGCACCATATTTCTATGGTTAATAGAAATATTATTAGGTGTTATCTTTACATCTGCGAAGTTCTAAATATTTTCTTCTTGGAAATTAGCGGCACATTTTGTGGTGTCTCTGTGATGCCTCTACGCTTCGGGAACATGCTAGGCAGTAAAGGGAGCAAAAACTGAAGTAATGAAAAGGGAAAAATGGCCGCGCATCTGCTCACTTCGCTGCAAATGTCGATGACAACAGTCTCTTTTTTTGCCGCCCATGCCCCACAAATGCCTGTCTGCTATCACCCGCGCATAGGTCACGCTCTTTTTTACCCGGTTCGCTTCTCGCTTCTCCAACAATAAGTGCAAAGGAGGTTTTATTTATTTATTTATTTATTTATTTATTTATTTATTTATTTATTTATTTATTTATTTATCTATCTATCAATACTGTAGGTCTTCTGCAGACCCATACAGGGAGCGGGCATACAACATCCCAGGTATCTAATCAATAAGTCAAAGTCAAAGTAAAAAGTAAAAGAAATAAAATATTTTGAGGGGCGATAAGTGGAACAGCGAAACACTTTCAATAGCGAGTACATCAATAGTACTCTGGTACTCTTCGCATACATGAGAAGAAAAAAATACTAGAAACCGCGTGCTACGCATGAAGAAAAATAATATTGATATTTATTGAAGTCAATTCAATTTTCTGACGTTTCACTGCCCGCGCACCAGCAATGGGAACGTTTCGGGAATGTTGGATTTCGAACGTCGCCATGTCGTCCATGCTCGTCGTGCGCTCTCTGTCTATATTGGGATCGAAATATTTTTTCAAACCGTATTTGTTTATTTACTGTCGCAACAATCGCTCATCCATGTGTATTTGTAAAAATAACATTGCAAATACCACTTACGTATTGATGTCTCGTCTCAAATTTGTCTGATTGCTTTCTATTTCGTAAATTGTTTACAAGTAGGAATGGAGTTTCGAGATTTATGGATCAGGAACGTTTTGCCTATATAAAACTCTCTTTTAAGTATTCCTTCAAAATTTTGGGCTGAAGGCTGAATGGATCGAGGGACAGATCGACAGACATACATAAATACGGACGCGCTAAAATATCCGGGTTTAAGTAGCCGGAGGAAGACTGCCGTCCCTTAAAAATTCAAATCCTGTTTATTGAGGAAAAGGGGGTCAAAACGCGAGGATTTCTTCAATGTAACCTTAGTTATAGTCGAAGTCCAAAATCCAAACTGCATAGACCGCATCGGAATGGCGCCATTGGGTAGACGTCGGCTTCAATACGCGATGGAGGCAGGTTCGATTCTGATCACGAAAAGAGTCTTTTTTCTTGAAGCACTTTACGTGTAAGGTGGCCTTTATTGCAGTTTGTAATGCAGCGAGATCGACTTACATCAGGGAGGCATAGAAATCTTCGCACTAAAAATCAGTGCCAGTCCACGCTGTAAAGGTGGATGGCGAGCAGAGGTGTATGTAACTACGTTGACCGGGGCGCAGCACAAAGCGTGCACAGATCAAAGCATTTTTTTTAAATCTGGGACTGAGCATGCTTTCTCCTTATTTCCGAACGTAAGAAACAAACACATTCAGTAGTTAGAATAGGGGTCACAAAGTATCTCAGCCATAAATTACTGTTCTATTACCATTAAATAACTTGGAAAACTGCTCAAAAGATTTTTCTTTCTTTCCCGAATCGTGACATTCTTTGAGCGCTCTATTTACGCCGTTGCAGCAATGTAGCGTCTATCTGCCCCTTCCTTTCTGTTGCAGCAATAAACGCATTCGATAGCCACTTTAGAAAAGAGCTACAAACCCCAGCAGAAACGGAAGGCGAAAAGTTCGGCTGCGACGAGCACATCACGCAGCGCCGCTCCGGGCTGTTGATATGTTTAGCTTTGACGATGCTTCCAGATGCGACGGAAACGGTGAAAGCGTTTATCGGAAGGGTTGCCCGGTCCCTTTAAAAGAAACAACATGCCCACAAAGCGTCTGGAGCCCTTTTCAATTGTAACACCATAACAATTGCAACCCTCTCGACATTTGGATTGGGAATAGGTCTCATATGAAACGTACTAAAACACGACCACAGCCACCCTTTGACTTGCGGGATTTACGTTTCTAAGGACGGCTCTTTTCGTCCTGCTCAGTCATAAGTCAGTCGACATTCCGGAGAAAAAAAAGTTTTATTTTCTAATAGTGCAAAGTCATTCCCGCACACAGAACACAAGTTATCCTTAATGGGAGTTATTGGTCTCAAATACATCTTTGAAACACCTCACGGGAGGCAGCTTAGTGCCACGTTCGGTTGTGTATGATGGCGAAAAACTACCACTTCCCTCCGGTGACCAAAAGCCGTCGAACATAGGCGCATTTACCACGATTGTATATTTCCCCAAAACGGAGTGTCTTGCTTTGAGTACTACGCTGGTCTTAATGGGAGTGTGACAAACACACACGCCCCTCCGTCGTATGTTCGTCCTCCGCCAGCACCACTCCGTCCACCACGCCTCCTGACAAGATGGCTGCCAGTGGATGCCCTCTTAGCACTAGCATCCCCGAAATATTTTTGTCGATGTGAACTGCAACCGCACGAATGGATACTAGGGGCTTCCCGTGAACCGAAGCTTGTAGTGAACACTGTGGAACCAACCTGTACCAACTGCGGCACACGGCAATGTCTCTTCTGAGTCCCCGACCTTGGAGCTGACAAGGTGCGCCAGCGAACGAACGCGAGGACTAAATGCAGACACCGCAAACGGAGAGTGTTTACATCAAAACATTGCGGTTGCGCCTCTGCGAGCCAGTTAAAAGTAAGCATTGCACGTTTTTTACTGTAACCAGCATTTCGGGTGACCTGTATCCCTTGCAGTGTCAAATTAAACTCAGTGATTCCCGTGTCACTGCTCCGCCGATTCGCCTGCCGAGGCGAGCGTTGTGCGTGCGAAAGGGCGCCATGCCCAGAACGTCATTGGGGAGGCTGAAAAATGTAAAACAAATTGGCCGCGCATCTGCTACTTTCGTTGCAAATGCCGTCAAGAGACGATAGTCTTTATCGCCTTTTGCGAAGTAAATGCCTCCCTTTGCTTTCCCGCTCACCTCTCATGTTCTTCTTGCGTCGCGCTCCTCCCAAGGTAAAGACTCCAAAGGTTTGCTTGAATCATTTTAAACTTCCCGCGTTCCACTGCTCCAAACGGGGTGTCTCGATGCGAACGCTGCCGTACGGCGAAGACGCGCGTTAATCGAGGCGCCCTACTTCAACGTTTATAGAACCGCGTTTCCCTACTCCACGTGCGTTGCAAGCAGAACGTGTAACCGATCTAGTGGAACCTTGCGTAACTGTTGCCGGTTGATTTCTTAAAATGGCGCCAGAAGCTATAGTGGCGCGGGCGACAGCAGGCGACGGCGGAGTGAATTCTTTTTCTGCAGTTGATGAAGTATTTAATTTCGCAAAAAGCAAGAATGTTTGATTTTTTTATAAAGGAACACTGCAAATATCACTTCTGTATTGATTTGTTGTCTCACATTTGCGTAATGTCTTGTTCTTCTCCAACAATATTGACAAGTATGAACGTTACACCGGACATAGACGGGTAGATTTAGCTGTGACTATATAAGACTATTGCGCAGGCATTGTTTTGCTTTGGCCGGGTGGCTGAATCGAGTCACAGACAGACAGACATAGTGGACATAGTGGAACCTTTCGTAGTTAACTGTTGCCGCTTGATTTCCTAAAATGCCGCCTGAAGGTTTAGTGGCGCGGGCGAAGCTGTGATTTTAAGTGCGAAGCACTTCTTAGTCGGGCCTACTCCTGCTTCCACCGCCGTCCTCCGTCCGCAGCCTAGCAACGGAGCTAGCTACCGTGCCTAGCAACGGCGCCGGATTTCCGACGCGTGAGGGCGCTCGCATAGCGCCTCCTCTCCCCCCTCGCCTACTCTCCTAAAGCCCCTTTACTACTCTCCAGCTCGCAACACCCTCTCTCGGCGCGCCAGCCAGGCCACTACACTATATAAAAAAAAACAGCATCCGGCGCCAGGTTTCGATCCGAGGACTTTGCGGCGGCAGCGCGACGCTCTACCGACTAAGCCACGGACGCGACTTTTTTTTTTTTTTTGTGAAACAATAATTTTATTTACACATAAATATACACGTTATGCCGAGTGTTACACATGGTTCAGGAGCAGCTCTGACAGCGGATGTGTCCGTTACATGTTTGAGTGGTAAGATGACAGCAAACGTAAATCCAGGAGAAGAAAAAAGACACAAAGGCAAAGAGAAACCAAACAAAAAAGAAGGACAAAGAGAACAGCAACACAGACTATACAAAAAACAAGGGCTGAAGGAATTGTGAGTGTCCTATTAGCTGGCGCTAATCTCTCTTGTACCTCAAAAGAGGGGCTGGTCAACGTAGATGCGCTGGCTCGTTAAACGGTCCAATCACTTTTTTTTATTTTATTAATGGCTTAGACGTGTCCCTTCCTGCGTCTTTCCTCATTGGTTTTGTAGCGCTTCAGCGCATGGCTGCCTCGGGCGAGCTTCCTTCGCAGTTCCAGGTCACAGACAGATGTGCCCAATGCACTAACCGTCCATTGGACCTCCCGCAGAAAGTGTCGCCATGCGGGTTGTGGGTGGAGGGCGCACTCCACTGCGTCTACCCTCGCTTTCCAGAGGGAGTGGAGTCCAATGGGTAGGACACAATCACGGAAAGCGGGGTGCTCTGTGTCCACGCACAGGAACTTGAGGCCCGTCCAAGTGACGGGTATCAGTGTTAGTAACGCGCCTTATATCTTTAACGCATTCAAACTACGTCGTCAGCGCCGTGCGTTGGCGACTCAGCGGCGTTATTAGACTAGAATACATGGAGCGATCTTTCATGACGAAGTTCGCGCGGCGGAAGACCAGCCGCGTCACGACGCCGAATGTTCGTCGGGCTGCGCTACATGTAGCAAAGTACGGCGGCCGCCGCCGCCTCGCCGCTGCACAGCGGCTGCGCTGCTACGGCACGGGACGGGACGCGGCGCGCGCGGAAGCAGAAAGTCGGTGCACGGCCGCTGGATGAAAGGCGCTCTGACGTGCGCTCTCATCCAGCGGCCGTGGTCGGGGCGCGGGCGGAGAGAACGGAATGTCTCGCCACATCTCGCGAGACCGTTGCTATGACGACGACAAACGCTACTGCGTCAGGCTTAACAGCTAGAAAAACGCCCTTCTATCTCAAAAAAGAAGGCTAATTGTCGCTTGAAAATTGATGTGAGGGCAAGATTGGACAAATTTAATCCGAAGTAAATGGTTTAGAACACGATATCGCATTGAGGGATTAGTGACGAAGCTGTTATCGCTGTGAAGCGGGCGAAGAGGGCGCCGCCATGTTTGGCAACGCTTTGCCGCTGCCGTCGACGGCGACGAACTTTTTCTGCCCCGGCTAGATCGGCGGCGGACGATGTTTTTCCGCCGCCGGGCGTCCAGCGGACGCCGCCGGGCGAAGTTCGTCGACTATTCGTCGCATAAACGCTCCATGTATTCCGGGCTCTAAAGCGGCTTGATAACTGCGTGATGTACACGTGATACTACAAACCCGCTAGTTCTGCATTCTCTCACGTGACTGCGCCTCCTCTCCCTTCATTCCGGTCGGCGCTTCGCAGCTGCGGTGCGCTGCGGTGCGGTGCGCTCCTCCTCTTCCCTTCCCATTGTGTCGGCGGGCTCCACGTGCGACCGCGGTAGGCTTAGTCGAGCGCAGGCTTAGCGCAGGTGCGGTCGAGCGCGTGTCGAGGTCCGTATAAATAGCGGGCAAAATGCCACCAAACTTCAACAAACTCCCCCTCATAGCATCACCCCGTGCTTCGCACTTCCTCATACTCCCCTTCGGGGAAATGCGGGGGAATTTTTTTTCTTTCAGCAGTGGATGTAGTATTTGATTTCCCAAAAATCAAGCATCTATGAATTTTTTTATACAGGAACACTGTAAATATTACTTGTGTATTAATTGTCTGTATTATATTTGCGTAATGCCTTGTTCTCGTTCAACAATGTTGACAGGTAGCAACAAATAAACCGGAATTGGACGTTGATATTTCACTGTGAGTATATAAGACTATTTCCCCGACTTCGTTTCACCTTGCCGGGTGGCTGAATCGAGTCACAGACAGACAGACAGACAGACCAAAATTTCTGGGTTTAAGTAGCCCAAGAAGAATATCGTCTTTAAAAGCAATGCGGATATCAAGCGTCTCAGCTTCAGTTTTGTGTTGCGCGTCGCGAGTAGAATGAAAAGTTTCTGCAGTGCGAATAGCGATGGAAAAGTAAGCTAGCAAGGCTAAGTGTTTTTGTTACGCTGCGTTCGTGGCTCATTGCAGGGGAAGCTGAAGTTGCCGAGCGAACGCCGTAGAGCCGATTTTCTTGAGAAGTACGGGCAGTGGCGCCCCGCCTGGTACAAGGTGAATGACCACCGCGTACACCTGGCGGCCGCATTGGTTTCACTGGGGAGGTAGAGCGTCGGAGAGCCATGGTGGACGGACAACAAAGATAGCTCTCCATGCGCTAGGGGGTGGAAATTGAACCAGCAGGTTCCATTTCCGGGAGCATTCTGTTGGGTCGACGGACGTCCTTTTGGTTTGGGAGCGCTGGAAGTCGCGTTCATTGAGGCGGCGCGTCACAACGACGGGAACCTTTTCGCAGCTTTATGGGAGGAGCAGGAGACGTCAGCGGGGTAAAACATGAAACCCGCTCCGCAACACTATACAAGAGCGGAGAAGGGAGATGGGTAATCGTTTTGAAAAGTTGTTTGCAATAGGGGTCGCATTCCGTATATCGAACAATATTTCGTCTTGACTTCCTTCGTGTTGAACGGCTTAATGTGCTCAATTTAATGGGCTCGATACAAGTTGCTTGTCTCTCTCTCTCTCTCTCTGTCTCTCTCTCTCTCTCTCTCTCTCTCTCTCTCTCTCTCTCTCTCTCTCTCGAATGAAAGTGCAATTTTGCATAGCTTTCAATAAAAATTAGGTCATTGCGCAAAGTTGAGCAATGAGTGCCGTGTCATTACAGTGCTCTTTCTTTTTTTACGGTCGGCTGTACAACATGCGCCTGTATTTGTTGCTGTAGATTTAAAGAGCTCTGTTATGCCTGTAATGCCGGTGCTTCTTTGGCATACGTGGGCAACATGCCAAGAGGCTGGGGCAAAGTCAGCGCTTGGGAAGCAAGTGCAAGCGAACAGCGTAACTATCAATGCCTGGCTGACTTCATTGTATGCCAATGGCTTCCATTTCTTTTTTCGTTAAAGAGAGTTGTAGTAGATGAAGTTCTTACCAAGGTACCTTGTATTCACAATGTACGCGTTTTGTTTATTTGGTGTTTTTATATTGTGTGATTAATTCCGTTTTCAGAACCGTTTGGTTTGCATTTAATTTATATACACCAGATTCTCTGTGTGCAGAAAACAAACCTTTCGCGTTTTGACCATGAAACGTTCGAAAAAACCTAGAAATTGTGCCCTCAGCAGTTTCTTCAATTTCTTGACGCTCCTAAACTAAAACAAAATACGGGGTATGACCCTAATAACAACTCCCGAATACAGTTATGAATTCCGCTACAGCGCTTCTATAAAACGTGTAAAACACCAAAACATGTGCAGCTTTCCCGCTCATGGCAGTCCTTTCAACAGTGATTACTCTGCAATGGTTTAGCGAAATGAAAAGTTCTTTTGCACAGCTAATATTTGGGGTGAATACTTGCTTTGTGCACAGTTTCAAGTCGCGCACGTTGCGCGACTGGGCTCCTCACCCATGGGAACTATCCCATAGAAATGCATGGGGAGTTAGATTTGACAGCGAATTACACAAAAAAATATTCAGAAACCTGAAATGTTTTTATCGTTTTAATCTTCACGTTGACTTCTAGCTTTTTGCCAAATATTATTTCCCTTAAGTGGTTTGTTCCCGAAAGGTTGTAATTTTGAGCGAGAAAGCTGGGTATGATACTACGAATGCAGCTTCGTAGTGCTCCAAACGCTCCTTCTGAAAACTCATCATCATCATCATCAGCCTACTCAGGTCTAGGTCTATTGCAGGACGAAGACCTCAACCATTGACCTCCAACCGCTCTTGTCTTGCGCTGCGCGAATTCATACTTTACCCCCGAATTTTTGTCATTTCATCGCTCCACCTCCCACCTTTCATGGCTGAAAACTCCTAGTGGGAGAAAATAATATACTCACAATGCTACCCTCGAAGATTCAATTTTAGTGGCAGTAAAACTTTACTTCTATATGCCACTAGAAACCCCTGAAATACTTGGAATACTCCTGAATTACTCCTCCCACTGGAAGGAGTATTGCACACTCCGACTTGGAATTGTTTTATGCGACAAGCAACTTGCCCCCATTTCTGCTTATTTGCGCTGTGTGTGTGGTATCGCAACCCGCTCTGCAAAGATGTGACGTTGAGGTATTCTGTAAATGAAAATCATAAAAAAGTTGACACTCGTTAACATCATAATATTGAGGTGGATAACCGATGCTTGTTTTTAGTAGTGATACAAATATATAAAACATGGTCGTTAAAACGTCAGCCATGAGCAAACGCCGGAATTTTACCCATTAACGCCACGTGGCCTGGAGGGTGATTTTGACAACTAACGTTCAACCGCGGTTGATTCCTCCTCAACTTTTATCGCGACTATTGTCAGATTTAATATCGAAAAACTCCGTTTCTAAATGGAAAGCTAATTTTCAAAATAAATAATTGCGGTCAAGCTACAACACACTCGCTTCAGCCGATGCTGACGACGTAGATACACCCACAACCGCTTGTATGGAATCTATGTTCTGTGGAGGGCAAAGGTGGCACACTTCCACCATTTGGGGTCGCGTGGTTATACAAATAATAAACACTCTTCATTGGGATGTCTTCATCTCCGCTAATGGAAAATGAATGAAGGGAGCGGCGATGGCGTGTGCCTTTGGAAAGGCGGGATCAGCCTATGATAGTTGTCTTGCATTCAAGAAAGAGACATGTGCTCCTCGCTCATTTATATCAGAGACTAAAACAGAAGCCCGATACCGTGCATGTGGGATCATGGCGAACCGGGGGTCGACCGCAGGCAGCGCAGCCACCGTCGTGTATACAGTGGGTGTGCGTTCCTGTGTGCGATGACCCTTGCCCCAAGCCGGTCGATCGGCGTAACGTTTGCGTGCCGGTGATATATGCGTCTCTTCGAACCCCACTTTCGCTGCGTGACATGTATTGCTCCGAGCAAATGGACCGTAACCGAGTTCCGATATGGAGCACTCCGACCTTTACTCCCCACGCACGTTGCATGGCACGCTACCATATACCACACCAAGCAACGTTCAACGTCGCAGTCCACAAGATAGTATATACGAGTTTATCTTTCTAGTATAAACACACTAGTTTTAAAGGCACCATGAGATGTCAATTAAACCGATTCTCTTAATGACTGTGTGAGCACGTTTGTCGGGCGCTATGAGCACATCGACAGCCTGTTTCTTGCGTTGTTAATGCCTGCTGCCATCTCCTCTCCAGTGTGCAAGTACTTTAGACGGCATGGCATGACAACGGCCAACCGTCTACTAAGGTGCGCGCTTTAAAGTTTTCGTAGCTTGTTTTCTTAATAGTGAGTGCTAGAACGCGGTAACACACCGGGTGGTCTCGGGAAAGGCTTCAATACATTACCGCACAATCCGCAACAAAATGCTTTGATTTTGATATATCTTAGAAGGACGACTCAACAAGGTCTTGTATACTTACACAATTCATCCGCCTATCAATTAATGGCGTAAAACTTTCTTTCCCGGTATGACGGGGATCTAGGTTAACGTTTTTATAGTGAGAAAGCATTATACCGCTCTGTAGGCGGAAGAACTGGTGTCCCTAGCTCGCAGACGGCACACAAAAGGGCCGGTGACCCAAAGAACAAATTTTCTTGTATTTCGAACACAGCACGAATACCTCGAGCAAAAGGGAAGGCGTAAGTAAAAAACATAACCCACCTTCACTGACCTAACTTCATAAACGCTTATGTAAACAGCGAAGCTACCTGGCGTTCCCTAATCCATAGCTAAGCTTCACAGAACTTCTCAAAGCCAGTGGGTCGATTTCCATTCGCGCCAATTCATCTTGCCGTGTTCGTCTGCTCGAACTATCTACTGGAACCTTTTCTTACTTTTTATCTTGGAACACTTCCACGAGGGGGTGCCGCGAGCGCTTCTTGTTTATTCAAGGCGTATTTCTTTATTTTCTATAGCAAAAATTGAGCAGCCATGTATTGTTAATTAAAAGAACAATGCCGATACCCATACCTTGCGCAAATATGCTTAATGTTTTCTTTTAGCTCAACGATGTGTACAGGTGTGAACATTGCGACCGGATGCAGTTGAGAAAAGAAATTTGCTATATAAGCGTCTCGTCCTAGCATGCTTCTATGTGTGCTTGGTGCTAGCTCTCCTCATTGCTCGGCTATGTCCTCTCCACATCGCAGTCACATCGTTACCATATTTCGTCCCGTGGAAGCCTCGACCATAACTGTTTTTCTGTTAAAATGGGGTGAAAAGAAAGTTGGGCCAAATTGGGTTTAGGCGAGCAAACGTGCGAAATCCACTGAAATCTAATATCGTATGTCGTTGCCCGTTTACCTAGCCATTCGTCTTTCTCCGTTCCGGTGAAGGACATGGCGTGTGAACCAAGGTAAGAATATTAATTTTTGTCCTATCTCTAGCCTTACTTAAAGGGACCCTGCAACACTCTTCGTGCAGTGCAAGTAAACCTGCGCGACGCTTAGATGAGACTTCCAGGAACACCCAAGCCAAAGATTACACTTACACGTGAAGCGGTAAGCGCGCAAATCGCCGTGAAAGACGCGGAAAAAACCAACCGCGCTCTCTTCAATTCTCCTCATTATGCACTCCTGGCATGGCCTCTGCGACGTCAATCGGGCCATGGTTGTCCTGGCTGTCCTATTGGTTGTCGCTGGTCAACTTCGCGGCTAAATTCTGGCATTTCCTGTGACGATCAGCCGTCGTCGGCGCCGTGTATCAACCTCTTCTATGTCTGAACCTGTCCGCATTCGTTTGGTGTTTCTTTTGTTTTGAGTGCGCACGGAGTTTGAGTGACGAAGTAAATATTCCACTTTCAACGAGCCCACTCGACAACAAACGTTTATTGCTCCAAAAACGCCCTACCAGCCTGAGCGCTTGCTTGCGAGCAGGCCACCATGCCTGCTTTTCTGTTGCACCAGACCGGAAATAGACCCGTCCACGTTGCCGGGAAAAGGACGAAACTCCCCGGCCTGTGACATATCGAAGGCCGCTGAACAGAACGCCGCGCGCCGCCCCCCTCTCCGGGAGAAAGCGCGCAGCTTTCGTCGCGTTGCCCGCGGTTGAGTTGAGAGGGAACATTTATGCGCGATTTTTCCTCGCGCGTAGTTTCGGTGATATTCAACGGATTCTCACAATTCTTGCGGGAGGAGATTTCTGGGACAATAGATTATACACCGAAATACATTCCGAGTAGTCGATGGTAAGTGTTGCAGGGTCCCTTTAACGCTGTGAGCTCTAATGCCGCCTACAGGTATACGCCACTTCACCTACAATCAGTCTCATTTTGCTTGGCACAGCGTAATGATCAGCGCAATAGCAACATAACGTCCAGCCTACATACAGGTCTAACAACGGGATTAGTCAAGGCACTCAGTCATGATAAGGGAGTGAACAAAAACACGCAAAGAAGGAAGCTAATGGTGATGACCAGAGAACACCTCGCACTGTGTTCGGCACGCACTGTGCCGAGCTTTGCCCTCTCACTGCAGCCTCACCTAGAGGTGCACCAGAGGTAAATTTTTTTGTATTTAACCACTCCCCTCTCTAATGCCTTATGGCCCTGAGGGTACTGTAAATAAATAAATAAATAAATAAATGGCAACGATGCCCAGGATATCAGCCTATTCGTTTGATTTTTGGGAAAGAATGGTTCGCGCTCCCTAAATTATAACGAGGGCTTAGGTGTCCTAATTTTTTTAGAAGGAGGGTACTTATACCTACCAGCTTGCATTTCGTGGATGTTTGATAAAGCCTTAGCTAAGGCGTCACCCATGGTAATGAGCCAGCCGAACTGTCGCCGCCGACGCGGCAGGATGCGGGCCAGCGTAAGCTACAGCCTTCGGAAAACGGGACCCGCATTCTGTCGTCCGATAAGTATGACGCTGCTTGCCGGGTTGTTAAGCCTAACATTAAGACTGTCAAATTTACGCCTAAACATAACCCTATAATGGCGACCGGAAAGGCGTGTATTGATAGTGAGATAAACTATTCATAGTAACAGACAGGCGAAGGAAAATACACGGAGTGAAAAGCATCATGATGATGCCTGTATGCGTATATTATAAGTCACAGAAGTGGAGGTGACCTCTGAACCACTAACCAAGCCCGCCGACAGTGCACAATTCGTTAGAGGTTTGTCGGACAACGCTTTTAAAATGGCTAATCAAATCAATCATTTCATTGAGTCAAGGTTTTCTACACCTAAAATAAATAAATAAATAAATAAATAAATAAATAAATAAATAAATAAATAAATAAATAAATAAATAAATAAATAAATACATAAATAAATAAATAAATAAATAAATAAAAAATAAATAAATAAACATAAATGAATAAATAAATAAATAAATAAATAAGGACGGTTCACCACAAGAAATTAGTGCGTATTTTTCTACCGTGTGTGCATGCCCTAAAGCATTACAAATCGTTACATACCCAAATAGTACGCCTTCCTTGGGGGAGCTTACAAGCAGGTATTTATTCTGCTTTGGTAACAAATTTCGCGGCTGGAGCGGGCAAGCAGTTTGATTTGATTGTATGGTTTAAGGTGTTGACGCAACGCAGGCGATAAGACGCGCCGTAGTGGAGCCGCGCCGTAATTTTGACCTCCCGGGAATCTTTACCGTGCGCCAAAATGTCGTACACACGGGCGTTTTTGCTTTTCACCTGCATGAGAAAAGCGGCCGCCGGGGCCGGGAATCGAGCCCGCGACCTCGTGCTCAGCAGCACAACGCCTTAGCCACTGGGCCACCGCGGCGGGAAGTCAAGCAGGTTATCGCTTTCTGTCATTTTCCTGTGGTCTTAAAAGATTTCTCCGTTCTACCTTTGTTTTAAGCAAAACTCCAATAAAGGGGTCATGCAGATTGTTTTATTCGAAAGATTCGGTCTTTTACAGTGTACCCAGCGCTTTTGCGCCAGCAGGTGATGCTTTATCCGCAGAGAAATATGTTTCAGTTAAATTTTTGGTTGCCCCGCAAAATCGTGTGTTTCATGACGTCTTTCATGATGTCACATGTACGCGTCTTCAAGCGAAATTCTGGTGCCCTGTTCAGCCTGCAGAAGGCGGCGGGGCCGTGTTTACCATCCTTCCTTCTAGATTGCAACACCATACCTCTCCGCAGCGCTATTCACCTTTGCTTTGTTTTTGACCGTATTTGCAACTGGCTTGTGTTGTTACGGTACGTAGTAATCGTTTCGAGAAACATGGGGTATGTTCGACAAATAGGGGTGCGTAAGAAAATGTCGCCTACTCCAATCGGTCAGTGTCATCTGAGACAATCGCAAAGCGCCGCACCGCTGTGCCGCTATAACAAGCATAGTGCGCGCAGTACCAACAGCAGTACTCGCTGGTACTTCTTAGTTTACGTGTACTTTCGTAACTTTCCTTGTCACCCCCCCCCCCCATTCTCACTGCTATAAAATGAATATGAATTACCCTTGAGTGAAAATAGGTCATTCTGAGAAGCTTATAAGCCCTAAATGAAGTGCGTTTGATTTCTGCCGGCCCCAGCAAATCGCCCGGCTGTACAATGATGTCATATATACTAGTGGTGGGAAATGACCTGGTGAGCCACATGGTGATTCCCTTTTTCCTAATTATCTATCTTCTTTGAGCAAAGTTTACGTTTAAAGAGGTGTCAGTATTGTTCTGATGAGGCACTCTTTGGAAAGAACAAAACTTGTGTTTTGCTGCATGGTCCCTTCAAGGTTTCGTTGGCTAGGATCAGAGCCTCAGCTGCTTTGGAAAAACCAAGAGTGAAAGTAATTGATAAAGTACTTATTGAGCCAAATACTGCATTAGTACTTGATGTTCGCCGTGACGCGATAACAACTGCAGAACACAAAACAGGCAGAAAAGGCATGCAGGACAAGCGCTAGTATTATTTTTTTACCTACTTCCCATTACAGTATTCAGAAACGCGAGCCGCAGAAAACCGTCTTCAGTCCTCTGTTATTCGAAGTTACGCTTAGCCACCTAAAGTGAGTTTTCCCTCGTGCGTCAAGGTCGCCCTACACTGCAGATGACATCTGTATCTGGCGTGCGGCGAGGTAATGTCGTTCAACTCAACAGAGACTACAGAAATGTCCGACAAATACATTTCAGTACCTTGCGTCCAAGGGCCCCCGCCTTGCGGGAAAACCGTTGCCATGACATCGACCAGCAAGCGGAAGACCCAATACCCTCTAATCCTTGGCTGTCATTGCCAGCAAATCATGCGAACCCAAAAATACCTTGCGATCCTCATGTCCGAAACCTCACTTTCGCGCCCGAAGTGAAGAGATTACGTACTCGTACCTCTGCGGTGGCACAAATCATTGGATACCAACTACCTCGCCGGTAGTCGCTGGGGCAGCGATTGTCAATTCATGGGGCTACTCTGCAAAGCTTATGTCGACGGCTTGCTGCGCTACAGCCAGCCTGATCTGCAACGGCTGGGGCCACATGTAAAAAGCAGCTCGATGCGGCCAGGAACAACTGTTTGCGTATCTGTCTCGGCCTCCATATGGGCTGATCGTGTGTTGGCACTGTTGCACAAGCTCGTTGCTTGCCTTTAGGTGTTTTAAGACTGCAGGAAATATATCTAACATATTTGAGGCATCTGCTGCAAACAAAAATCAAGTTCAAGTTCACGACATCACAACACAACAAAAATTCGCGCTTCGCAGAAACTATAAATACAATAGGCATTTATGTACGTCCCCTACTGCGACAAATCATGCCATCTGGTTTCCCGCCTTGGGCTCTATCACCCTTGTACATTAAAATAAACATATCTGGACTCACGTCAAACAACATTAGGCCTCAAATAGGCGCCTTCACTAAAAACTTGCCCATATAAGTAGCCGATACTCCCATACGACCCGCATTTTTACTGATGGCTCATGTACGCTTAGCTGGAGTTTTTTTGGATTCTTCATTAACATCAAACGGCCAATCACTATCATATTGGCTTGAGCGAGCAACATAATCTGGATCTGCTTAGTTTTATGCCATTAACCAAGCGCTTCGCTATGTTCTCCGGCAGCAGCCAATACAGTCAGTTATCTTTGCAGATTTAAAGACAGCGCTACAAACTCTTCGGCGTTATGGCTGCTTCAGCATTCCCTAGAGTTTATCCCGCGACGTCTCCTACGTGAACCATCTACCGTGTGTCGCCAGGCCTCGCGTGACAGTACACTGTATCCATGCGCACAGCGGCCATCATAGGCAACGAAAAAGCAGATGAGGCTGTCAATAAAGTATTAGGACTACGGAATGTGAGGAACATTTTCTTAATGAAGCACGATGCCTATAGACTATGAAATGAGCTTGTTCTCGCGGAAACAAACAACTTCTGGTCTATCGTGGAAAATCAGCACCGCTTCCTGCGTCATGTAGATCCTACTTTGGCAATGAGGCTACCGGCGCGACTTCCACATTTTCTAGAGACTTTGTTCCATCGCTTCTCAACTCAGCTCTCACAAATACATACCGGTATTAGCTTGGCTAAACCTCTAAACCTTATTGTGACCATTGC
This sequence comes from Haemaphysalis longicornis, assembly GCF_048455015.1. Classification (NCBI taxonomy): domain Eukaryota; kingdom Metazoa; phylum Arthropoda; class Arachnida; order Ixodida; family Ixodidae; genus Haemaphysalis; species Haemaphysalis longicornis. Next base: position 111,449,689 of record NW_027526335.1, read on the forward strand.
GGATCCCTGGAAACAGTCTTGTATATCTTAGCGGAGTGCCCTGCATACAGTCAGGCACGAAAAACCTCGCACACGATTTTGAGTGCCTCAACCACAGTCTCTTAACTTTAACAGCACGTCTGGGACCATGGCTATTCCCCTCGTCTGAGCGGAAAGTGCTATCCGCATTATTGATTACCTCCGCAACATCCATGTCACTGAGACGATATAGGACTAATGATCGCCGCACTATGCAACCATCTAGACTTTTCACATGACACACTCACGGTCCCAAGCACGCATGCTACCTCCCCCTTTTTCACTTGTTTTATTTCGTTCTTTCTTTTCTCTGTTCCGCCTTACTTCTTATCGTAACTTTATTCCCTCGTACCCAACCCTGCAGAGTAGCATGTAGGCGGCACATTGCCAGCCGATTGCGCTGCTTTCCTCTAATAAACAGCTTTAGCTCTCTCTCTCTCTCTCTCTCTCTCTCTCTCTCTCTCTCTCTCTCTCTGTCTCACTGCGTAGCTGTATGCCCGATATACTGTAGCAGCTTGTGGAGAGCTAAAAGAACTATGTAAAGCACATGTGAACTTCGCCATGACGTGAACGGACATATTCTGTTCAGATTTTAGTTTCTGTTGAACGATCCGCGCAGATAACTGTAAATCATATCCATCTCTGGGAAAGAAAGCACAATGGAAAACACGTGTCACAGTCTCTTCCTTCATTAGAAGTCCCCACTAACTGCAGAACAAAATAATGAAAACAGCAAACATTCTTTACAAAGTGAAGGTACAATTTTTAAAATATGAAAACAAAGTTATTCGATACATTTTGCTCTACGTAAAGGTATCTGTTAAACAAATATCCTAAGTATGTTGCTCTACGTAAATGTATCTGTTAAACAAATATCCTAAGTATGTTGACAGCTACAAAAGCGTTGGTAGTGTAGGCAGTAAAATACGTGCCGTATACGACACCGCTGCTTTGAACGCTGTTACGTGGGCCTGTTGACGGCGCTGGTGTAACCAGGGTATCGGCCTCGGTTGCGGTCGTGGTTGCACCGCTGATTACAACAGCGTAATTCTCCTCCGGCCAAGGCCCTGTGTACTCTTTAATTACTTCCTTTCGCTACGTGAATTTGTTGTGTCCCATTTCAGGTGTTATTGAAAAACACAGGCAGATGGCTACAATTCACGAAACTCAAGCTTCCCAAAATATTTGTTTATTTAATTAGGTGTTTTTTCTGTAAGTAATTAAGTAAACTTATTGTTGCCTAGGCGGATAGTCGTTAGAAACATTTTTAATTAAAGCGTCCAGGATCCCCTGCCCACATACAAACACGTTGGAACGCGAGGTAAGTAAATGCATTTCTGTTTCTATAAATAGTTTCAGGCACTGCTTTCAAGTAAGTGGGGCTTTTGTTCCTAGGGGCGAATAAAGCGGCGTACTCGGGCCTGCCAGAATTCACGGTGTCCCTGTGAAAGCATGAAGCAGGCAAGAAAGCCGTTCACGCGACGCAACCCTTATGTTGGCCATTTCTTTCCAAGAATAATTTTAGGCAGGCGCGATGGGGATGGAAGGCGGGAGCTATTGCTGAGAATCAGCACATGTAGTCTATATGGCTTCTTTTTTGAAACACAACCTCCCCTGGGGCCGCTATATGATTTACACTTCTCTTTTGTATGGGAAACACTTCAAACGCTACCTTTATTGCCACGATGGAGGAGAACTGCGTGATTTTCGGCCACCTCCCCTTGCACCCTCTGCTTTCGTCTTGGAGCAATTTTTTTACCTCGGCTATTGAATTATTTTGTGCTCAGATTAAAAGGAAGCCAGCCAACATAGGCTATTCTGCTCGGGTGACGTCGCTTCGCACGGAAACGGTGTTCACGCTCTGAAGTAAACCGAGAAAGAGAAATGCCTTTTGGACGAGTTTCTTTGCTACCTAAAGCGCATAGAGCCGCAATATTGAGCATGGGTCCTAACTTCTTATCCAGAAGATTGCCACGTTTATTGACCACGCTGTAAACAAGCTTAGGATTTGAGAAATGTTAGGACAAGTGTCACCGGGGCCCCTAAGGACAGCATTTCACGCCCGAAATACCGCAAGTTTTATATTATTCATGCCGCTTTTCTGATACAGGCGAAAAGCAAAAACTCCCTTGTGTACAACATTCCGGCGCACGTTAAAGAGCCGCAAATGGTCAAAATTAATCCGGAGCCCTTCACTACGGCGCCCTTCATCACCTGCGTTGCGTCGGCGCGTTAAACCCTACTATCAATAGTCACCAATTCTTGTTCACAAAGCCCCCTCCTTATTTTATTTTCTTCTTGAGTATATTAGGTTCTTCGCTGGTCTCTTCATTGCTTACTAAAGCTTTACTGAGGGGCGGAGACAGCGCGGCTTCTTTTCGCCGTTCTTTTGATAGATCTGTTGTTCCCGCAAACTGCAGGCTCAAGGCTGACGAGTTCAAGGCTAAGAAGCCGTGACGCGCCTTTTCTTCATGTGATTAATTTGCCCCTCATCCGGCTGCTTACTCATTTCGAAAAGGCCTTGCCGGGGGTTGCTTCTTTGAAAAAATTTCCCCGCATTTCCCCGAGGGGAAGAATGTGAAAGTGCGAATGCATGAGTTGAATTTGCGCGGTTCGGTAATGTTCGCGAAAGAGAGATCACACACACACACACAACTACAAAGAAAGAAAGATGCATTTATTCACAGACACCTATTTGTGTTGTCGTTGTACTTGATTGCTAGAGCGGATCTCAGCTTTGAAATTTCGTGTCAGTACTCCTTTAAGCGGGTGCATTAGCCCTTCTCACGCCCGATTCCTGGCCAATCCCCCACGTGGGTATGTGCCATGTCAGCGGCCAGGCAGCGCGCGCCCATCTCCCCCCGTTGCCAAGGAAGACGAGGAGATTCCTGGCCAATCCCCCACGTGGGTATGTGCCATGTCAGCGGCCAGGCAGCGCGCGCCCATCTCCCCCCGTTGCCAAGGAAGACGAGGAGCGCGCGCACCCGCAGCTGTTGCTATGTGGACGGACGGCGGTCACCGGAATTCAGGGTCGCTTATAAAGTGCATTCGCACTTAAAAAGCGGCAACAAGCAAAGGAAGCTAATTTTGCATAGACATGTAAAGAACCTGCTTATAATTGACCACATGACATATAACGAAACAGAAAGACGTTCGCCAGGCTAAAAAATACAAACAGAATGACAGCAACGGGGAGAGAAATAAAAGGATGTTACCATTTACGTATCAACAATCAAATCATGCGCTTGTAGATTTTGCTAGAAGCATGGCGTAAGCTTTCATAAGTGACCCGTACTGTTTAACTTTAATTTATGGTTGTCTTGTTTCTGTTTTGCTGAGCCTTATATTAGGAAAGCCCTGCGAAATGCACCAGTTATGAAAAGCCAAACGTCTGCGGTCTGTGGAGCCACTCGGGCGAAACATTTCAGGTCAGCGAAATAGAGGACCGCTGTCTCCGAACAAGCAAAAAGAGCAGTGCGCTATTCGTTTGGTGGGCAACGCTTAGTCATGGGAAGGTCCCTCGCCTGATCAGCACAACATTGTCGCTGCATCAAAAAAGCGGAGCGTAGGTATTTCTCACTTCCACAAATAATCATGTTGGGGGATTCGGCCATTTCGTTGCGCTGTCACTGCTGGCTTCTGTGTGCGTAACGTATGTGTTCAGTGGTGGTGAAGGCATGGATAAAGCAGGATGATCAGTCGATGCTCGGCGGAACTTCTGGCGAAAGCACTCTTAGAGATGAAAATGTGTCTTTCATTGGAGCCGTTCAACTTAAAGCCCAGTTTCGTTTAAATACTTGAAGTTGTTTTTTTTATATTGACTTATCGTATTACCTTTATTAACTTATATTGGCGCGTTGGTACCTACATTTACCTTAGCATAATTTTCAGGACGTAAATACTGTGTGCCTACAAAGCAATACATCTTAAATTCAAACCGATTGCGGGCTGCGTGTATATTCTTGCTAACTGTACTTGACACTACGACATTTGAGTTCAAGCTCCGCCGTCAACCATCGTCGTCGTAAGAGGGAGCGGCGCATAGTCTTTCTGTCTAACTTAGCACCTACACGCACCCCTCTCTAAAGTCAAGCTGTTTTTGACCGTATGAAAATGGCGAAACCGGATAGACGTCAGCTTAATAACGGTAGAGACCCAGGTTTGATTCCGATCATGGGAAGCGTTCTTGCAGCAGAGCTTTTAGGTCGAGCTTTGTCCGTCCATCGCGCCAAAAACCCTCGGAGCCTCAAAAAAAAAAAAAAAAAAACATGGTTAGGGGGGTGCCAGGAGTCGAATCCGGGGCCCGGGGAATCGGACCGAACCACTGGGCCACCCCAAAGGTCGGAGGGGTACGAGGTTAGCCGCGGCGGGAACCAATGACACGTGCAGGCAATTTGAAAGAAAATCAACGCTTCCCGTGGTCGAAATCGAACCTGGGTTCCTCGGTTTACGAAACCGGTGCCTATCTTATTGAGCCATCATCTTTTTTTAATTTGCGAAGTAGCTTAGAACATCGCTTTCTCTGTGCCTTGGCGTCCATGTACACAATGTTTTAAACCTAATATGTGTATGTCAGCCCACCTAAAAGGTTGCAAAGCGCGAAAAAAAGCCCAAACCATAACTAACAACGCTAACTCGCGAAAAAAGGTGAGAGAGAGAGAGAGAGAGAGAGAGAGAGAGAGAGACAGAGAGAGAGAGAGAGAGAGAGAGAGAGAGAGAGAGAGAGAGAGAGACGCACAGCACCGTGTAAATGGAAACATCTGTGAACGAAAGGTTCATTAAAGGTTAACAAGAACAAAATAAAAGGTTTTCAAAAGGTTAGAGAGAGAGAGATTTACAAAAGGTTAGAGAGAGGGGGGGAGAGAGAGGGAGAGGGAGAGAGGTTGAGCAGTTGCGCGTGGCTCCTGGAGAGCCGTGCTTCGCATGCTCGAGGAGGATTCGATTGGATTGGATTAAATTAGATTGGATTGGATTAAAATGGATTGGATTAAAATAGATTGGATTGAAATTGATTGGATTGGATTAAAATTAATGGTATCCGATTTGATTGGATTGTAACTGCATATAATACACACATGTTGTCACTCATTTCAACGCGCGAGTGGGCTATGCCACTGGTGATTTGCGGTAAGAACGATCCCCAGTGCTTCGCCCACTCGTCATGATTCACTTCGAGGAGATGGCTGATTTTTTTGTTCTTTTTTTCATGCTATTTATTTCTAATATATAGAAAAACATTTACAATACCTTCTTTGAAATCCTGCTTAATATACAGGGCGAAGCGGATATTCCGGTATTCATCGAACACAATAAAAGTCCCGTTATTAGGGGACAGAGACACACGGCGGTGCAAAACTGGATCAGTCAGGTCTCAAATCGTTTTGGTCATAGCAGCTTTTTAGCTTTATCATCATTTGACTGAAGGGCAACTTCGGCGATACCACAGGCTCAGCTTTTGTTCTAGCACGCCCGTTTTGCATAAACTGTGTACAGCCATCGGGAAAAAAATGTGGTTGAACCCTCTTTCACAGGAATCGGTAAAACACGTAAGTGAAATGTGCCTTCACACGAGCAGTTGAGTGTTTATTGTGCATCGATATGAACCTGCAAATCGCCATATATATTTTGTCGGTATGCCACCGTTGGACGCATCGACATTAGACTCTCGACTGCACGCGCCGGAGCATTGTGCAAATCCGAGTGAAACCCCAGGCTCTCGCAAACCGTATGAACGAAACCGAACGTGCTGTCAGCGAATCGTTAGGTGAGGTCACTGTCCGCTACAGCGAAAGGAGCAGGATTTGCGGGTGTGCTTGGCGAGTGACGTCCAGCTGGCGAGTAGTTTCGGCAAGGCTGCGTGCGACCACTTCGGTCCTCCTCCGTGGTGTGTACGTCCGGCGCTAGCGCTGCGAACAGCTCAGCTTCTGGAACGCGAGAGGCAGAGTTCGTATCTTGAACCGTGAATGCGTGAATGCGTTCCTCTTCCAGCGGGCGTGTCTCTCGTAGCAACAAAACAGTCAGGGGCGCTACATTCGTCCGTCGGTGTCATTGCCTTTCTGCAAAGTGTAATAGTTTTCTTACACGTGGTGACTGTGTAGGATAAGTTATTTCTTTACCGTGCACGCGGCCATCGCACCCGCAGCATAGGCGGCGGACGGATGAACACCGCAGCACAGAACTGGCGGCAGCTTATTCTGCTATACGCTGCCCTGTCCAGACGCCACCTATTGGCGTTCATTAGCGTCATGACGCACTACTTCACTTCCCCTCTCCTCGGCGGTAGCAACACCTGAATTGAGAATAATATAGAAAAGAATATAGGGCGTGTTCGTACAGCGATTGAGGTTTGAGCTCATAGCCCAGTCGGAAGAACGTTTCACACCTTCCGTTGCTGTCAGAGTTAACGTGAGCTGGAATCCTAGCGCAGCCGCGTCAAAGGAAGTTTTTCTGGTGCTGTCATTTACCTGGCGGATATGACGTAGGGGAGGTCTTGCTGTGCCGAGGCATAAAACACTGTCGGGTTAAAAACAGGTCATAAGGTACATGATCGCAGAGAGCTGCAAGGTAGTCAAACTGTGGGTTGCTTTTTAAAAGTGTCCGTTGAAGCTCATTCCGGAACAATATAGCGTCCTTGCAGTACATGAAGGAATGCTCAATTAATTCTGGAGTATGGCAAAGTGTACAGTTAACCGAGGACACAAAAACGTTCCTACAAGGCAGCCTTGTTTTAACGGGCAATGTTTTCGTATGTAGCTTGAAAAAAAAAAAGTTGTACATGGTGAAAGAGGGATGTTACAAACTCGCTTAAGGACATCATGGCCGGGTAAACCATTGTAACGAGATCCATAGAGAGGTGCAGGAAATAGCATTGATAATAAATTCATTTAGAGTGGTTTGCGCGACACCGTAAATGAATAAACAGTAGAAAGCCGAGCCAATAAAAAAATGCGCGATGATTAAGATACTCCCTAATACGAAATCTGAGTGCAGCGGGAACTGCAGTCTTCTCGTTCAAGGCGCTGTGTCACAGGAGGTGATCGCGTGATCAGTGAACACACGGCGGCGCGCAAGATTCTGCCGTCATCTCGCAGCGTGTGGGCGCAACTGAGCATATTTTGTAATTCGTGTTTGAACCTCCAGCGCACATGTCACGTGGTTCGGATAAGCCACTCAACGAGGACTAGGACGAAGGACCCGAAGGACCGGTGAACGTACAGCGCGCAGACCCTGAAAGAACAAGACGCTTGCTTTCATGGATGCCTGATTTTGCGTTTGCTTTCTCCGGCGCCTCTAGACGCCGAAGGTGGTTTTCACACACTTGTCCGGCGCGGGCGCCGTAACTTCCTTCCCCTCACACCTCCGGTGGAGCGTCTCGCGCCCCCTCCGAAAACGGCCGTCCCCCTCACAATTTCGCGACACTCTCCTCCTTCGTTGTGTACGAGATTTCGGCGCACGTTAAAGATCCCCTGAAGGTGGTCGAAATTAATCCGGAGCCCTCCACTGCGGCGCGCCTCATCGCCTGCGTTAGGTCGGCGCGTAAAACCCCCCAATCCATCAATCAATCCTCCTCCGTTGTCTCTCAGTCTTCGGTGTCCTCATCGTTCGCCCAATTACAACGCCAAAGCCATCGCCACTGCGCACTAAAATCTGACATGTGAACCCGCCGCATACGTCAATCCGCCCGAACATGCCGCGAGGGGAACATAGAAGAAACAATAATACCAGGAAGAACTCCACAATCCACTTCACAAAAGTCTGTTATAATAAATGAGTCACGAAGAAACCAAAAATGCCCGACTGGTTGCCTCAAATAGAGATGACTCAGCCCAGGGCCTCCCGCACAAATGGGCCTATACAGTATACCCCCTCTCATAGGCTCCATAGAAAATGACCATATACAGGGTGATGCGACGATAATTGGAACGCTTTAAAAATTTTCCTGAGCGAACCGCCGCTCTGTTCGCGCTCAAACTTCACACGAAGGTTGCATTTCGTGGTATATTTTGTTTGACACCGGGAAGAACGACGGTACTTACCTTTTTATTCTGAAAATAAATAAAAACAATTTTCACCTTTGGGAAAATGGCGGCTTATTTGGACGTGCGAGCCAGCGCAAGTTGATGTTGGAACGACAGCGCCAGCTGGGGTATGCAGAGCGAAACCCACGTTTTGCGATTCGCGGTAGGAAGAAGCCAAATGGTGGAGCAGACGATCAGAAAATGCACCTAGGAAGGAGCCAAATGAGCTAGCAGACGGTCAGGAAACCCGCTTTCACATTTTCTGATCGTCTGCTACACCATTTGGCTCCTTCCTACCGTGAATCCCCAAAGTGTGTTTCGCTCTGCATACCCCGGGTGGCGCCGTCATTCCAACATCAACTTGCTCTGGCTCGCACGTCCAAATAAGCCGCCATTTTCCGATAGGAGAAAAAAGTTGTCATTTATTTTCAGAATAAACAGGTAAGTACCGCCGTTGTTCCCAGTGTCAAACAAAATAGACCATATAACGCGACCTTCTTGTGAAGCTTTAGCGTGAAGAGCGGCCGTTCGCTCAGGAAACTTTTTCAAAGTGTTCCAATTATCGTCGCACCACCCTGTAGATGTTGCGAAGGTCCGGTGTAAACTCTGAATGGACAGCCGCGCGCAGTGCGAATGGGTAAAACATAGAGCAATTTTGTTGCGAGGAACACGTTGCACGCCTTAGCTCTTTCGAAAATTGGAAGATTATGCGGCAGACAACATTTAGCATAACGACCTAGTGTTCTCCCCCGTCACCGCCAGAATCACGTGCTTTTCTTATAGCAGCCAATCTGTACGCAAGGTGTTTTGCTTGCCGACATGACCATACAATGCCTGCATATTGAGATCAATGTCTGCATTTTGGGATGGAGTGAGCGCCCACGAGCCAAACCAAAGACCTGAGCTCTTAGTGAAGTTAATTTTTTCGTCTGAAACAACCCCGAATTCCTAGGTGAGTGAGAGCATCTTGTCGAAACTTGGCTTGACACCACAGAAGAAGGCGAGGTCATGGGCATACGCCAAGAGCTTAAGCTCATCGCACAAACCATTCAAACCGGGAATGCTGGGCCATTGAACTGACAAGCGTAGTGGCTCTCAGTAAAGGACAAAAAGAAGTGGGGACAGCGGACACCCTTGTCTAACCGACGATCGTATTTCCCCAGACTTCGAGCGGCGCCAATTAGCAAATATTCTATGTTATCGATGTTGATTGTAGGGTTTAACGCACCGACGCAACGCAGGCGATGAGGCGCGCCGTAGTGGAGGGCTACGGATTAATTTTGACCACCTGGGGATATTTAACGTGCGCCGAAATCTCGTACAGACGGGCGTCTTTGCTTTTCCCCTCCATCAAAAAAGCGGCCGCCGCGGCCGGGAATCGAACACGCGACCTCGTGCTCAGCAGCGCAACGCCTTAGCCACTGAGCCACCGCGGCGGGTAGCAATTATTCTAGTTGAACAGTCATTAGGTTCTCACAAAACATGCGACGCTATCATCGCATTCCGGGCGCACAGAATTTCCTTGCTGTTCGCAGCGCGGGCCTTGGTTTTGGACTTGACCCCGGGTTCTAACGTTTGCTAACACGGCTCCCTGTGGGATTGATGAGGAAGCCTGCGGACGAGACGATCCAGGCATGCCAGTCATGGAGAACTTTCAACGCCAAGTTCGGAAATAAATGTCAGATGCAACAGCCGGGTTTGCGACGAAGGCAGAGAGGCCTCCAGCTCTGATGTTTTTCCAGACGCCTTCCACAGCTAGGGCAGGCTGCGCCGATATTTTTCTTTCACTTCTCCAGTTAACATTACCATCATCAGGAAAAGTTCGCTTTCCTGGAGTGAGTGCTGGAAGCAGCGTACGCCATCAGTGTGACATTTGAAGCTTCCCTTTAGCACACCTCTACTGTGGCGCATGTTAGCGGCGATTCACCAGTGCAAAGATTCAAATATACAGAACAGTGATATTAAGCCAGTAGTGTTTAATCAGGAAAAAATTTCACCATCTTCCCTTAGGGGAAACCCGAGTAGTATTCGAAGCAGCCTTGGGGTTGACTGAAGTTCCTATTAGTTTTCAGTTCGGTCGCAGCGTTGCGGGAGCAGAATGAGGGGCGCGGAGCGCGCGTGCGCGTCATTTATACCGCGGAGCTACAGTGGCGCCCCCATGGAGTATGCAGCGGCTACCGTCGCGTCTCTAACCCTAAGCTGCTTCGCATTATCGCGCGCGGAGGCGCAGGTGTTCTCATTCGTTGCACAATCCCGGACAGGAGAGGAGCTTCGGAGAGGAGAGGAGGAAAGCCGCAGAGGAGATGAGCGTCGGAGAGAAGAGGAGGAATGCCTTGCATACTAATCTTTTTTTTTTTTTTTGCGACAGTTTGCCTTACGGCATAAGAGTTATATATACAACATCACATTTGTGTCACGGAGAAACGTAAGCAGAGACCGGTACTGAGGGCCCCAGATTCACCGCTGTAGATCAGGGGGTCTCCCAGGATGGCGCCGTGTGCCTCGGAGGTGTTGCAGGCGAGAGGTTTGCAGGGTAGGGCAGGTCCATAGAAGGTGGCTCGTGTCGGCTTCGGACGCAGGGACTGTACAAAAGGGACAGGTGTCCGCAAACGGTGAATGATAGCGGGCAGGCCAAGCGTGGGTCACTGCTGGGGATAAGGCCACCCCAACTCGAAGCCTCCGCAGCAGCACCTCCTCCCAGCGAGCGAGCCTACTGGGGAGGTCAGTTCCACGAGGCGAAAGTAAAGCACGCGTGGCGCGGCGGAGGCTCTCCTTTTCCACCAGCAGTTCTTCTAGGGTGGACACTGGAAGAAGCGGTAGCGGCCGTAGAAGGTCTATACGGCGACAGGCGCGATCCGCCGCTATGTGGGCAGGAAGCATGTCCCGGTGAACCCACAAAACACGCACAGGGCATGGGTATGTGTACAGGATCGCGTGAATACGTGCCGACATGCTGGTGCTACGCGTAACGCGACGTGCTCTACACAGACAAAAGAAGGAGCTCTTGCGAGCACTAGCTCTAAACGTTCCGCTGGTCGAATACGCTGATATTGGTGTTTATCATCACTACATCTGCCAGTACCTGCTGGTGCAGTTTCTGGAGAGCTTCCCGACAAGACTTGTCGTGGTCGTCGGTGGTTTTCCTGGACCTGGGTCTACCACGGTGGAGCCGACGTGGCTGACCCTGGCTCCCGTCTGGGCATGGAGGAGGGTAACGTCCTTGCCTCCCCTGTGACTGCATCGGGAACCCTACTAATCCAACCTGCCGGTCTAATACCGGTGGCAACACAGCTTGGTGAGCACTATTACAGTTCGCCGTGCGATGATGAGCCTTTAAAGAAAAAGCTAGCAATGGCCGAGACTGGCAAGGAGTTATTGGAGTGTGAAAACATTGAAATGGAGTTACCTAAGGAAGATGAAGACGGTTTTACAACAGTGACATATCGCAAGAACAGGGCATCCGGAATCCCGGTCGTTTTCAAACCAACAACGGCGGAACTGTCTTTCTGGAAAGCGAACCCAAACAGAGTTGCAGCAGAGATAGTCGCGGCTATAAATGAGAAGGTGCTATCTTCGAGAATCAACAAAAATGGAAGCTTCTGTGTTGGAGTGAACTCTCTGCTGTCTTCTCAAAAGCTGCTGGAACTCAAATCCCTCGCAGGTATACCGATAAACGCGCTCATTCCTGAGTCGTATATGAAGACTTTAGGTAAGATCAAAGACGTACCCATTGAGTATTCAGATGAAATCTACCGGAGTATCTCAAAGAGCGAGGTGTTATTGCTGTAAGAAGACAGAGGACTTGGAAGGTGAATGAGGATGGAAGCACATCAATGAGACCTTTGCCAAATGTGTTTCTGCAGTTTCGTCCGGACAAACCTATGCCACATCATGTTCCTCTGGGCTTTACAATGTACCCGGTTGAAGAGTACACAGAGCCAGCGGTCCGCTGCTACAAGTGTCAACGGTATGGACACATAGCCAGGACGTGTCGTGGAACGCTGGCATGCAAGACTTGCTCTGGACCACATGACTACAAAGAGTGTTTAACGAAACGGCAACCGGAGTGCGCGAACTGCGGTGGACCGCACCCTGCCTCCTTCTCCAGGTGTCCGCGAAGCAAATGGGCGTCACACCTTCAGAGTGAGAAAATCCTTAATGGCACACAAGACGGACAGCAACGCCCTCTCCCAAATTACGAGTGGGTTTTGAAGTCGGCGCACAACCAAAGAGGACTTGACCAGAACACCCGTCGTTACCTCTATTCGTCAATACTCAAGGGACAGAAGATCACCAGCGAGCGGAGGGGGAAGATCCCCAGAAATGGGCCCTCTCCTGCGCTTCCTCCCCCTGATGCGACAACCACAAAAGAGGTACCCCGGCTCGAGAACGTGGTTCCTCCCCAAACTGTGTCACATACTGCAACGGATTCCATTCAAAGACGCCAAATGATGCCAACTCCACCAAGTGACTTCAATTAGCTGCTTTTACGGATGTTGTTCATGGCCCTCAAAGCGATCCTACATGCTCTTCCACAGGCCAACAACCTACTTGAGGTCAAGACCCTACTGGAAATGGAGCAACTTATCATGCATGGCGGGCATGGAATCCCACTTAATGGATAGATGGTATTGATGATCCATAATATTTCAGTGGAATTGTAAGGGCATCAGGGGAAAAATGGGAGATTTCCGTAAATTTGTAGCGCAATATAACTTCCCGGTGTTGTGCATATCAGAAGCCCGCATTGAACCAAACTTTCGTCTAGCAAATTATGTCATGTACACATCAGACCGAGGTGTTGCTCCAAGTCGTGCAATGTTGTGTGTACGGCAAGATCTACCGTCTGTACTAGTTGTATCATCGTCTACCCAAGCCCCAGAATTTGTGCGGTGCAAGGTTGTATTGGGGAACACAACTGTTACAATAGTGAGCGTGTATATCGAACCGCATACTGCAATAGCTTGGTCTGACCTTACCAATATGTGCCGGCCAGACGGAAGCTTGATTATCGGTTGCGCAGACTTCAACGCTCCACATAAGTTATGGAACAGCACCACCACTGACAACCGAGGACGACAGATAGCGAGACTCTTAGACCTCTTTGACTACGCAGTGCTTAATGACGGCTCCTCGACGTTTCTCTGTAGGCACTCTTATTCTAATGTATTGGACATTTCATTTTGTTCTTCGGACCTGGCTTCTGGCGCAGACTGGACTATAGACGTGGATACCAGGGGAAGTGACCACTACCCTATTTACATCCACCATCAAGCTCTCGGATCTTCGCCACCCCGGCACAGCGAACGAATAGTAAATTAGGCTGCCTTCAGACATTTGAACACCGAACACCTCGGAAAGCCTTGCGATGTGGACGCGTTCACATCTACCTTCAAGCAGCACCTGGACCAGGCGACTCGACATGTGCCCGTTCCACCTGGATACAGGGGCATCGACGGAGAATACGAGCGTCTGCGTGCCATTAGGAGACGAGCTCAACATAAATATCGTAGATCTGGATTGATTGAACATTACAACGAAGCCAAGCGTATTTTCGCGACGATGCAAAAGCAAATTCAAAAGGTTTCTTTTAAAAGGTGGAATGAATTTTGTCAGTCGCTGTCGCCGTCCACCTCAGTCTCGAAAGCCTGGAACGTTGTGCGCGCTTTTCGTTCACCAGTTGCCCAATTGTGTCCTTTTCACTCTTTAGCGGCACATCGTAACGTGATGGAAATCTCAATTGCAGAAGAGTTTTGTGCAGCAATAACACGGGCTAGCCCAGCTGCCAGCACTGACCTGTACAAAGAATCGCTTGCCTCCGCATGTACCCTTATACAAGAAGCCATGAGTTCAGACTCCCCTGAGTTGGATGCAGATTTCACATTGGGTGAGTTGTCAGCTGCTTTGACAAGAATTCGTCACCGAACTGCGCCAGGACCTGACGGAGTACCGTATTCGGCATTTTGCAATCTTAGTCCAATCAATACGACCCTCCTGTTGGAATTATACAACAGAATTCGGAGAAGTGGACGGGTGCCAATATCATGGAAACTTGCTAAAGTGGCGGCTCTACTAAAACCCGGGAAAAGCCCCTTGGCATTAGACTCATTCAGATGAGTCAGCCTCACAAATTGTATATCCAAAGTCATGGAGAAAATGATCAACGAACGATTGATGTATTGGTTCGAAAGTCAGCATGTGCTGCCAGGAAAATATCAGGCTTCCGCAAAGGTCGATGTACCATGAACAGCATCATAGATTTGGTGACATTTGTGGAACACGAAAAGTCCAAAGGCAACATTAAGGTAGCCATATGCCTAGACGTAATGTGTGCCTATGATACGGCTAGCCACGTCCACGTCTTAGAAAAATTGGCGCTATTAGGACTACGTGGGAGGACGCTCCACTTTATGTCCGACTTTCTTGAGGGCAGGCGAATTTTTGTCACGACGGAGACTGCGAAAACATCGGAGCATGTGGTTACCCAAGGGGTTCCTCAAGGCAGCGTTTTAAGTCCCAATCTTTTCAATGCAATAATGGCGCTGTTACCAACACGCCTCCCACATGGCATTCACTATTCCATTTACGATGACGACATGTCTTTGGACATCCGGACCGTCATTGGAAGTCATTCAAACCAAATTTCAAAGCGGATTTGATGAAGTTTTAATGTTTCTGACAGAACGAGGAATGACTTTGTCAGCCGGAAAAACAGCAGTACTTCCTTTTACTACGAAACAATTCAAGGGGTTTAACATATGCCTGGAGGGAAGACCCCTGGCGCTTGTGACAAACCATCGTTTCCTCGGCGTAATAGTAGATCCAAGGCTCTCCTGGTCACACCATCTTCACTTTCTGGAGACCAAGGTGAACAACATCGTCCGCGTTCTGCTACACCTGGCGGGAGCCCGTTGGGGAACCTCCACGGATGTTCTACTCAGACTTCACGGGGCTCGTTGGCTTATCACCTCATTGGCTTATCACCTTCTGGAGAGAAGAAATCACTCTACTATTAGCGAGAAGTCTTCGAGTGTGCTTGGGGGTTCCTAAAGCCCCGTCAAGTCCCCTCGTGCTGGCAGAAGCGCGAGAGTTTCCTATTATGGTCCTGCGGCTAAGAGAAATAACTCGGCACCTGTTAAGAATATTCACGCAACATGCTTGCCATCCACTATCAGATGCAATATTGAAGCGAACTGGTTCGAGGATCTCTGCCATGCTGCAAGACTACCAGGCACTCCTTCCTGAATTTACGCGGTGGCCTGATACCTGCCCTCCCTGGCTTCTTCCACAGCCTAACATCACTGCTAGAATACCAGGTATCGACAAGAAGGCAAATGTTCCTTTACCGGCGTTGGTCCAGTTAGTGTTGATGCATATGTATAACGCGCACGCGGACAAGCTACATGTGTACGCGGATGGATCTTGCAATACACGTAGCTCCGCTTGCGCGTTCGCAGTGCCTGCATTAGGTGTGCAGCAAATATTCCGATTGTCACACAGAACATCCTCGACAACTGCTGAACTCTGTGCCATTGCCACAAGGCAGCAAAGTGCTAGGTGGGTTGTCTGCTCAGACTCTAAGCCAGCACTTTTGCTCCTATCAAATGTTCAGGCCAGAAACGGGTACCAAATAATGACCCTTACGATTGCTGAACATCTTCAAGCAGCCCGTAATAAAGGGCATGTCGTAGACTTCAAATGGGTACCCAGCCACAGTGGCCAAAAAGGCAACGAGGCAGCCGACAGACTCGCCAAACAGGGGCACGACGACGGCGACGAGCTCACCGTTCCTCTCCTCGCTGATGATATAAGGTGCATCATACGGAAACTAAGTGAGCAACGGTCTGCAGAGGCGTGGTTTGATGAAGACACGAAGCGGTCATTGCTGTACGCAATAGACCCAGCCTTGCAGTTCCGTGTGAATGTGGAGCTGTCACGAAATGTAGAAACTCTGCTTCACCGTTTGCGACTCGGGGTGGCTTATACAAAGTCGTTTCTGTACCAAATTTACTGTGCAACCTCACCATCCTGCGCATGCGGAGCGCCCGAGGAAGATGTTTCCCACGTGATGCTAGACT
Source organism: Haemaphysalis longicornis (assembly GCF_048455015.1). NCBI lineage: Eukaryota > Metazoa > Arthropoda > Arachnida > Ixodida > Ixodidae > Haemaphysalis > Haemaphysalis longicornis. Next base: position 111,465,803 of record NW_027526335.1, read on the forward strand.
GCCCATTATACGCACGGCAAAGACGTAAACTTTTACACAAACTCCCATTAGAGAACCGTCGTGTGGTGTGTTTAGAATCTTTACTAGGACCATGGCCTGATGCGGGGCTTCAAAATAAGGTTGTTCGTGCCGTGAATGTGTTTTTTACCTCAACAGGTGTTACATATTTAAAGCGACGGGGACGAGAAGAGGACGACGAACCTGACATGAACTGCGGGTATGGGGGGAACGAGGTGGCGCGTGCCATCATCATTAGGTTTTTTGGAATGATTCTCGCCGCTGGCACAATAAAGAGGGTCCTCTCTCTACGTCGCCCGCTCCTCGGTTTTCAACAACAGGAATAGGGACAAAGTATTAGGTGACATTAGATTTTTGTCGTGACTCAGTGACCACCAACCCAGGAAGACATTTTACAGACAACTTTTAGTACTCACGAAAGGGAAGACATTTTACAGACAACTTTTAGTACTCACGAAAGTGGAACCGCCGCTAGGGGGCCGAACGGTGAACACGCACGTCGCATGGGCTCCGCTTCAACGGCCGATTTTCGCTGACCTGTTGACCACAGCGACCTGCAAATAGTGTCACTGAACTCCTAAAGACGAGAGCTTCACCTCGACACCCCCCGTGGCCCCGACAACCCCGTCTTTGCGACACAGCGACCCCTGAAAGGCTGGACCACGCCGGTGACGCTGCTAACCCTAACGCGGTTGGCCGCGCCGCCGCCCCAGCGCCGAAGCCCCGCCTCGCCATGCCAAACGCCGACGAAGACGACATGGAGTACGATGCCCTCAGCGGCCGCACTCTGCCGAAACCTGGCCCCTGGCAGATTATGCTTGACAGAAAAATCACCCAGAAAACTGCCGCTGCACAAACCACACGCCCGCCGCGAACGCCACGTCAGCCGACCAGCCGCAGCGATTTGGCGCCCCGACTACCCGACGCCGACTACAAGGTAATCTTCCGACCTCGTACTGGCCTCCGAATATCTGCATGGACTGACCACCAAATAGCCCAAGGCCTACAACTGACTAGCGGAATACCAGAAGAAATCTTCAATGTGCACGTGACGGTCCAATCCCAACCAATTCAGAACCTCATCATCGCAAGCACTCCCGACGAACGCTGCGCTCGGGCTCTAAGCAGCACCATGCTCGTGCACCTAGGAGCAACAACATACGAACTGCAACCATACTTGAAACCCTTCCCGGGTACGGTCCGCGGGGTCATTCACGGCCTTGACCAGGACACTACCACAGCGCAACTGCCACACATATTAGCTCCAACCGGCATCAATGGCGCATCCATCATCGATGCAAGAATGCTCGGCACGACAACTTCGGCACTGATCACTTTCGAAGGCAAGCACGTCCCTTTTTACGTGAAAGCCTACGGAACACTTTACCGATGCCGTCCCTACCGTCAAACAGTGCAACACTGCTCCCTGTGTGGTGAGCTCGGACACCGCCGGGACGTGTGCCCCGAACCTGACAAAAATGTGTGCGTGAAGTGCAACGCGCGCGAACCGACACCCGACCACGAATGCACTCCCAAATGCCTGCTGTGCGGCCTGGATCATCCTACCGCGGACAAAGCCTGCAAGAAAAGGTTCAAGCCCTCCCCACCGCCTTCGAAGACCCCGCAGCGCACTGCTCAATTGAACCAGCAGCACCAGATCCCGCAGACCACCCAAAGACCAGCCGCCACACCATCAGGATCAGCACGGGAACCGCAGCTGAGCTGGTCAACCCTTTTTAAAGCCCCGCCCACTGCTCAAACCCAATTCCCCGCCCTTCCTAACACGACCCCCATCCAACCACCCCCCGACCCCCGCCTCCAGGAATTACAGCACGAAAACACACAGCTCAGACAACAGAATTCCAAACTACAACAACAACTCGCCGACATGAAAACGCAAATGGATCAACTTGCAACCCAGATGGCAACTATTTTGCAGAATCAAAATACACAACAACCAAGCCTAGCCACTGCCCCACGCCCTGAGTCAAATCCAGAACTCCCTTCCCCGGCGGATACTACAGACGCTCGACTCACAGCCATTGAAACTCGACTGGAACGACTGTGCGAGCAAATAAAGACCAATTTCGCCAACATTGCCCAACCCCTCACCTCATTGGATACCCGGGTTGCTGCCCTGGAAGAAGATTGGCAAAAGCAGACGCAGCCCAAGAAACCCAAAAAAGACACCCCTCCGACCATCACTAATACACTTTCCGAATAACAATGACCGCTCCTGGTACACAGACCCCGACACGGAGTAAATCTCCGACTATCTGGCAATGGAACTGTCGCTCACTACGTGGCAAGAAACAATCCCTCACCCTTTTTGCGGGCCAACATGCACCGGACCTCATCGCGCTACAAGAAACGGGCACTGATAATATATCCTTCAGTGGATACACAACATTTGTATCTGATCCGACATCTCGCACCGCCAACCTGGTTAAATCCACCCTAACAGCTCAACAACTCACTGCACCCACGCAACTGGACTATACCTTCGTAGAAGTCATACCACGACGCAAACAGCAAACCAGCCTATTTGTGCTAAATATATACAGCCCCCCTGATCACGCCCTACCCGGAATTGACCAACTAGTCAGAACCATCCGACAAAGAACGAAAGGCCACAAATTATTAATCATGGGAGACTTCAACGCCCATCATACTACGTGGGGCTATATCCGCTCCAATAAAAAAGGCACCTCCCTGTACGATGCCATACAACAAAATCAGCTGCATCTTTGCAATACCCCCCAAGTTACTACCCGCATCGGCAACAGTATATCACGGGACACGACACCAGACTTGACGCTCACGCATAACATCAAAGAAGCTACATGGACAAGGCTCGACGAGACACTGGGTAGCGACCACTATATCATCCAACTTCAACTACCACATAATCCGAACCAGAAGTGTCAAATTGGAACAGCCCGTCTCACTAATTGGAAGAGCTTCCGTGATGCAACACCCGTAGACCCCATCACCAACCTAGAAGAATGGACCTCCAAACTACTCGAATCGGCCCAGCAACACTCCAAAGAATTGACTCTGACTGAAGATCACCCCTCAGCGGACACGCATCTCCTCCACCTATGGGACGCCTGCCGTGGCTTACGCAAAAGATGGAAAAAACACCGCACTAACCGCCGTCTAAAGATTCGCATCGCTAAGCTAACCGCAGAAGCTACAGCATACGCGCAACGGCTCAGCCAGCAAAACTGGACACAATTATGCGATAAATTGCAAGGAACACTGGGGACTTGACGCACATGGCATCTGCTACGCTCCCTTATGGGGACTGGTACGTCCAAGCAAGCCACAGCCCACCAGCTTCAACGGCTTATGCACAACTACCAGGGAACAGAGGACGACCTGCTCAATGAACTCCGAAACCCCATTGAATTAAAGCCGACCACCTCCCCCAAGACATATAATACCCCGCCGTACACTGGTCAAGCCAATCCTGCCATGGACGAACCCTTTACAATGGCTGAGATCGAAGCGGTGATCAGAAAACTTACCCGCAACACCACCCCGGGAAGAGACCAGATATGTAACAAATTACTTCGCAACCTGGATTACATAGCCCTTGAAAACCTCCTCAACTATATCAACGAACACTGGATAGCCGCCACCCTACCTCCACAATGGAAACATGCCGACATTACGCTAATTCCAAAACCAGGCAAGCCACTCACCCCCCAAAACCTTCGCCCAATATCACTAACTTCTTGCATAGAAAAGGTTTTTGAGCATCTAGTTCACAACCGACTACTTTCACACATAGAAGAGAATGACTACTTCCCCGACACGATATACGGCTTCCGACCACACCTATCAACACAGGACATCTTACTCCAACTAAACGAAGACATCATAGACAACCTCAGCAATCAGAACAAGAAATCCATATTGGCTCTAGACGTCAAGGGAGCTTTCGACAACATCTCCCACGACGCTTTCTACGCTGGCCTGGCTTCAACAAACTGTGGCCAACGGACCTACGACTACGCATCCTCTTTCCTCAATGACCGCACTGCAACAATAGGCATCGGACACCTTCGCTCCCCCACTTTCTCAACAATACCAAAGGGAACCCCACAGGGCTCAGTAATATCCCCCCTATTATTCAACATTGCCATGAAGGATCTGCCACCTCTCCTTCAACGCATCCCAAACCTCAAGCATGCAATATACGCAGATGACCTGACTATGTGGACCCCCATGGGCTCCACAGGCACCCAACAAGACGCTCTCCAAGAAGCAATACAGATTGCCCAACGATACTTGCAATCTCGTGGTTTAGAATGCGCCCCTGAAAAATCCGCACTCCTCACGCTATGTAAAAGAACTCGCAAAAGCCAGGAACAAGCAATTCCGGATCCTGACCTGCACATAAATGGCCAACCTGTACCTAAAGTATCTCACCTCCGAATTCTAGGCCTCAACATCCCGAAGGACGGCTCCGGCTCTCACACCATTCTTCATCTACAACAAACTCTGAATCAGTTGGTCAGCATCATTCGGCGGGTCTCTCATCGCGGATACGGCCTCAAAGAAGCTGACTCCACGCGCATAATCCAAGCTATCCTGATTAGTCGAATGACTTATGGTGCGCCACACCTAGCCCTAAAAAATGCTGAAAAAGAGAAGCTAAACATTATGATTAGGCCAGCCTACAAAACTGCACTGGGTCTACCCCCGAAAACGGCCACACGCAAATTACTCCAACTTGGACTTCGCAACACATGGGAAGAATTACAAGAAGCGCACAATGTCGCCCAGCTGTCACGCCTCAAACTCACTAAAACTGGACGCACTACCCTCGCCCGCTTGGGATACATGGTCCCGCCACCACAGGACCAAAAACAGCGCATCCCTCTCAACATCCGCAAAACCATCAGAGTCGCTCCAATACCACGCAACATGAATCCCATCTACAACCATGCACGACGCGCCGCCCGCGTCAGAGCCCTCCAAAATAAGTATGCTGGGCAACCTGACACCCGGTATAGCGACGCCTCCCCGTACCCACACAAACCCGCTCACGCAATCAGTGTAATTGACTCCCATGGAACAGAACTAACAGCAGCAACGATTTGCACTACAAGCACAGAAACTGCTGAAGAACTAGCCATCACATTGGCCGCAACTACTGCCCCCCACCAGGATGAAGAGGAATTCCTCACGATAATTAGATTCCCAAGCAGCATGCAGAAACTACACTATTGGCCGAATATGTCCCTCTGCGCTCAACATCCTACGCTCTGCGAAGACGCTACCGCAAATCCAACTTGTATGGACCCCCGGACACGAGTCCCTCGAGGGAAATGAAGCGGCGCACGCCGCGGCCCGCGCACATACACTCCAGGCCATTTCTCAAGAGGGCAACGCTCCAAGACCTGAGCCGCTGTTAAACTACACAGACATCTTGGCTCACCACCGCCACGAGCGCAGAAGTTTCCCTGCACCTCACCCCGAACTGACCCGCACCGAAGCCACCACTCTGCGCCAATTACAAACAAACTCATACCCACATGGCACCATTCTACACGCAATCCACCCCACCCTCTATCCCGGAACCTGCAAATTCTGCACCCAGCCCAGCACACTATACCATGTGGTATGGGAGTGCTCACAAACCCCTAGCCTCCCCCCAAACCCGAACCCCACCTACGAGCAGTGGGTGGCCAGGCTGACCAGCTCAGACCTCTCTGACCAGCGAGACCTGGTACGAAGAGCAAGGGCAGCCAGCGAGGACCTGGGTTTTCCGGTCTAAAGAAGACCCCCCACAGGGCAGGTGCCCCTAACATCAGCACCTAAAGCTCGTCTTCAATAAAGTTTATTCCATCCATCCATCCATCACGAAAGTGTGGTGCACCGTGAAGTAGTATAGCCGGGTCTATGACCCTGTATTGGTGAAATGGAGTAGCCGGGAGCAGATCCGCTTCCAACCTTTCCACTCAATAAACCAGTTAAACCACAACCACGTAGATCACGTATCGCTGTAGTTGAGTCCGGGTAAATTTCCAGTTTCACGCCGGTAGTTACTGTCGATGCAAGTGCTTGGAGACCATCCCGAATAGCAGTAAGTTCTGCCAACAGGCTTGGTAGAGGTCGGAGGGTCTCGTAGGCGCAGCTCTGGTTTAGGATTGGGTGAGAGGGACAAGCCAAGGCTGTGGTTACGAGGGAGTCGTGTGCCCCGGCGTCCACGAAAGCCTGCATGACTCGTGGCCGCGTCGCAGGCGCCCCGTGACCGACATGAAGTAGGGCTGCATCCGGAGGTTGATAAAGGCCAGAGGTTCGGACATGTAGCCTTGCCAGTCCCCTACGGGTAGATGACGACGGTGGTTGAACGCGAAGCGATCTCGTGATGAATTCTTTGGTTGGCCAATTCCTAGGGGCATCCTGCCACAATCATCATCAGCGGTGCCTGGCCAAGCATGCTCAGTGAAGGACATAAGGCGCGCTCGGAACACATGCTCCCTTGAAGAGCGCCACGTACCTCCCGTGTCAGCTAGAGAGTCGTGGGATCAAAACCGGGTGCCGCCTAACTATTTATTTTTATAGTGGATTGCGCTGACGTCAGCCCAAACGCTGACGGGGCTGAAGAGACGCGCATGCGCAGTAGTTTGCGCACGGCGGACAACAACGACGACAACGAGAGAGGGAGGGACAGAGCCCCGAGCATGAGATTCTTCGCATCTAATAATTAACCTTCTCAAGCTACTTAACACAGTTTCTGCACCCCTAAAGGGTGGCAATGAAGAAGTGGAAGTTTTTGTTCGAAGTGACAACATTGCTGTTTGTAAAAAGATGCGTGACAAAGTCCTGTTTTTTTTTATATTGGTGGTTTCTAACTTTTTATCAAGAAGATTAAGTATTGCGTAAGCATGAAAAGAGAATGCATCTTGCTTTCTCCGTCGTTACACAGTGGGCCGAAGGTGCCTTTACGAAATTATTTAACGCTCACAGGCTCTTTGAAGCGGTACTATGACTTACTGAGACGGAAAGTGAATGACTCGAACTCGTCAGAGCCTTCCCATGTCAGCTCGTAGGTGTCCAGAGTTCGCCGCTTCTATTGTACCGTCAGAGGGCCTCAAAGAAGTATTTGTCCGGTGCACCTCGTTTAGCAAGGACGGACAATTTTTGTGTTGTCAAATATAAAATCCATAGCTACATCTTTTCACCGCCCTAAACAAAGAAAACGCTCGTATATATAAGGAATTATTAAAAAGTCATATTTTACTTACATTAACGCTGATGCATGCGACACTTTTATGTTGGCAACTACAGTAAATGGTGCGAAGATGTGGACAAACTTGTAAACTATGTTTTTAAAGTGTTTACGCGGACTGCAAATAAATTATTGTCGTTTTATTATGTCAGTGGTGGCGAGAAGTTGGGCGGCGGGGCTGTATGCGGTGGCATGAACAAAGCAATATGGGAATCGTGGGTCGTGTATTGCAAGGAACTTGCAACACGTTGCAGGAGAGGGGAATGAAGTGTCAATTTAAGGAAAGTTTTTGACACCATATGTGCGGCTCCAGCTGCTTCGATGACTCCCTAAGTCCTTCTGTTGACCACGGAAATGCCGTTGTGTTGAGATTTCGACGCACATTAAGAATACCCGGGTGGTCAAAACTAATCCGGAGCCCTCCGCTACGGCGCGCCTCATATACCACGTGTAGCTTCGGCGTGTTCAAGCCGACCATCAGTCAATCAACCTTCTTCTGACCAAATTCTTTTCCAGGTTCTGTTTCCTGCGACGCTAGACTGAAGTATTCCGACGTTCGGCGAGAGTCTTGTCACCAAGAAGAACGCGGAGAACCTCCATCTATTTGTTATTTATCCTTGCTGCAAAAGAAAACAAAACTCCGTTTTTTTAAGTTCAGTGTTTTTTCTACCACCTAAATCTCTAGCGAACAACTCTTAAATGATATTTTTTTGCAGAGTTTCTATTTTTCCAACGACAAATGCTTGGTGTCCTAGGCAATAGGTAAATCCTACTAACTAGATATTAAAAATATTTTGTAAGGAAGAATGTTGCTCAGCCTATATTCAGAGAAGCTCAGACTATCTCCAGCAAAAGCTTCGAATTCTAAGCTGCCGCTGTTTTCCTCGTAGATCGCTCAATCCATGATTTTCAATTCCGCCGAGGAACAGCGGCGCGATTGGCGCACGTGCCACGAATGGAGGCCTCAGAATAAGCGGAATACTTTGAACCCATGATCCGACTGCCACACAAACAAAATAAACGCAGTTAAACCCCGCTCATGCTATCCTCATATTCCAATTTCTGTGGAAGCTCGCTTGCCGAGTGTTCTTGCTTACCATTGTTACATTTTTTGTGATAAATTTTGTATTTCAGGTAGCACTGGGTATGCATATGAATACATTATTGCGACATTTCTTCTCGAACCGTCGCGATAGCATATGAACACATAATAAGTGTATCCCGAAACGCGCACTTTCATTTCGCAAAATTCAATATGTTGCCCTAACACGTCACGGGGTTCGTGCACCCTCGCGGCTTTAAATTGAGAACTTTTTACATATCTGCCCATAGCTAGGCCACTGTTGTTTTTATTTGAGAATACTTACCCTACGTTCGAAAAACTATTTTTCGGGGAGGAATACGTTTCCATTATTTCGTAACCGAGAGGGCGTCGTACTTTCATTTCGCAACACATTCCTACTTAGCCTGCATACGTCGGTTGTGAAACTGGGGTAAAGAAGGCAACTCAGCGATCCCTGAGCTTCGTTACTCACCGCTGTTCCAAAAAGAATCCGCCATTCCAGCTCCCACGGTGGCTGAGTGGCTAAAGCATGGTGCTTGGGAGCCTCAGATCGCGGGTTCGTTCTGGCCGCGATGACCGCAAAACGCCCGTGAGTCTAGATTTCAGCGCACGTCAAAGGTCCCCCTATGGTGAAAATAATCCGGAGCCCTCCACTATGGCCCGCCTCATAGCCCAGGTGTAGCTGCGGAGCGTTGAACCCTAAAATCAATAGAATCATCCGTGAAACTATTGCTTAACAGATACATAGAAACGGTCATAGAAACAAGCACGTGGTGTCTAATTGAAACACTCAGTATTCCACCTTTTTTTGAACCTGTATCTACTACTTCCCTTAGATCGAACACTGGGAAAGCCTGAATAATCCAGGTGTAACGTATTAGCTGAACTACATCACCTGGAGCACGTTCTTCTAAACCAAATACTGAAAGCTCACGGGACGCCTACGCACTACTTACGTGTTATGAATGCGAAAGCATTAAATTCGAATTGAAGGCCGACAACCTTCTTCCGTCCCGCGTTCTCGAAGAACGCCATCCTCTTGCCGGATGACATGATTGGCTGCGCGATGCGCTTCCGCCGTGCGCTTTTGAATGGTTTTGACGTGTTTCCCACGCGTTTCTGAGCTGCTCGTTACTGAACAGTTGAGGACAATGGTGGATGTCGCTCTCTACCTTGTAGCGCTGCTATCATCTTCTTCAGCGCCACCATCATCATCAGTAGATTGGTCAGCGGGCTCGGAGGGACACGCGACACTCGGCACCCGGTCTGGAACGGCACCCCGCTTCTACGCGCATCGTCCTGAGCATGGCACGGCCAACGCAACCGAAATAAACGTGGGCTCGGCTGCACCGCCTAATCGGCCGCCTACAATTTGGTGACCCGGGCAAGCGGCTTCGCCATGGCATCACACCGCTGCTTCCCCAGCCACAATGCGGACAACGGCACGCGACGAACGTCCATCGCCCTCCCAGACCTTCCCTTGCTGATTCCATACGACTCTATCACAAACCACGCTGCATGGTTCGTCATCCTGGAGAGCCATGTTTATGTACATGACATCTGCTCCCCGGAAATCAGGTACCTCGTGACATTACAGAAGCTACCTGCTGACCTCATGGAGCAGATCCAGCTGCCGGCCCCAGGCCCCAGTGCGTATGACGAATTAAAGACACTGTCCTCAACCACTACGGCATGAAAACCCGGCAGACGACAATCCTAACAGAACCTGCAGCCGTTACCACCACCGGTCCTCCTCCGACACCGCCCTCGGCCCATGCACCCGAACCCTCACTAGGTGACGGGTCTGCTATCATGGGCGCGTATCTCGACCTCCCAGACCTCAGCGGCCTTCCGGACTTCTACACCCCTCGCGGCGACATATGGTTTGTTCAGCTCGAGAGCCACTTTGTCATCAACAACGTAAGGAGCCAACCGCTGCGCTATCACCTCGCAGCGACACGGCTACCTGACGGGCTTCTCGCGAAGCTCCGGCTCCCACCACCTGGCTCACTGACCTACGACGACTTAAACAAGGCTGTTCTTAAGCACTATGGCATCTCAGACAGTATTTTTCAATACTTAAGCGATGGTTGTGATGACACGCCCACCTCGGTCACACTCATGCCGACGCCATCCTCTACAAAACCACACCTTCCAACGCCAACTGTGCATACAACTTCGCCGCAGTGTTCAGTCTCGCCTTGTCAGGAGACGCCAGCGCCGGCTACGGCTAGCAGCACTGCAGGGTCGGCCTTTAGCTTAGTGGAATCTGCACAACACCATGCCGCAGCGCCACACGTTGTTGCGTCGGCTTCACCGACCCCAGCAAGTGTCCACTGCTATGCCGCTCGTGGCTGCGAAACTTCTCTGCACGGCACGAGTGAGAGCGATCTTCATGAGCGCTGTACTCCCGGTGTACGACAGCCATCTTCCTCGCCTCAGGTGGCACAGCCTCCAGCAGCCAACGACAGATCGAGGACTCCGGGAGTCGAAGCTACCTTCGAAGCACATCAGCTTGCTCTTGACAATCATTACACCCTGGCTGCGAGGGCGATACCGGAGCAAAAATTGCGAAACGCTTCTTCCAACAACCGACACCGAAAGAGGTATCCCATGACCAAATGCAGTCAAGAGGCGCGTCAAAAGCTGGTCCCCAGACGTCGACCGATTCCATGCTCCGGGACAGTGTTGAGTAGATGCAGTAACCGGAGCTCAGCTGTCTGTCTACAAATCAAACAGACGAAACCAGCTTGCAGGATGGCGATCCGACGTCATTGGAGTTCCAGCGCAGCTCATCAATGCAAGGCTCCGCTCTGCCGCCTCCCACCGCGGTTGCGAAAACAGCCAAGACAGCGACGAAGCCATAGAGCCCACACCGGGGCACAGTCAAGCCCGCACTCCGGTCGTCATTCTGATGCACCACGCTTCACCTTGTCGCTGTCCTTCCAGTTACGCCTGCCGCTCGCTTTACCATCAATGGCAGCAGCCGCTTCGCACCCCGCAATGCGTCCGCGGCCGCACTCCCAGCCTCGACCACCAGAGGCTGCCCCTTACCCGAACGCTACCTCGCCGAAGGCCAGGACCGTGCCCTTTACTCAACCCCAGCCACTAGACCACTGACTGCCCACGGACTCTCTTCCTGACTACGGACAAATTGTACATACCTGTACATAGCACATCGTTTTCACACATTTCTCATAACGCGCTACGCGCTAGGGGGGGAGCCCTGTAGCGCTGCTATCATCTTCTTCAGCGCCACCATCATCATCAGTAGATTGGTCAGCGGGCTCGGAGGGACACGCGACACTCGGCACCCGGTCTAGAACGGCACCCCGCTTCTGCGCGCATCGTCCTGACCATGGCACGGCCAACGCAACCGAAATAAACGTGGGCTTGGCTGCACCGCCTTATCGGCCGCCTACAACCTGTTTGATCCCTTGGTGACGTTTCTCTTTTCCCTTTCTTTACCTGCGGCGTTTGGGCGTTACAGTACAGTTATCGCTACTTCCCAGTATAAGTGCGTGCTATGAAATGCATCTCGCTATAGAACGCTTCAAAATCACGTGGCCGAGGAACCGTTCCGGTGTTATAGTGGCTGACGCTAACGCCAGCGCCAGATGTAGCTTTCTTTTACTTAATGTGCTATTTATTGCTACCCAAATGAAAAATTTTATGAATATTCATAGGCTCAGTGGTCCGATTCAAGTGACAATATTTGCTATCAGAGACGGAATCGGCCACGTAATTTGTCTGCGTAATTTGGGGTGCGACAAAAAACATGCATGTAAAAAGGTTCAGTTTCCTTCTTATCCCAGAAAACACTAGATCTCTTAAGGCAGGTTCCTTTTAAGGCGACTTGGTCGGCCCGAATCGGCATAAAAAAATTTGCCGCGTATCTGCTCCTCCCGTTACAAATCTCGTCAAAAGACGATAGTCTGTATCGACTTTTGCCAAGTAAATGCCTCCCTTCGCTTTCCCGCTCACCTCTCATGTTGTTCCTCTTGCGTCGGGCTCCTCCCAAGGTAAAGACGCCAAAGGTTTGCTTAAATTATTTTAAATTTCCCGCGTTCCACTGCTCCAAACCGGGTGTCTTGATGCCAACGCTGCCGTACGGCGAAGACGCGCGTGAATCGAGGCGCCCTACTTCAACGTTTATACAACCGCGTTTCCCTACTCCACGTGCGTTGCAGGCAGAACGTGGAACCTATCTAGTGGAACCTCTTGTAACTGTTGCCGGTTGATTTCTTAAAATGTCGCCAGAAGCTATTTTGGCACGGGCGACTGCAGGCGACGGCGGAGTGAATTTTTTTCTGCAGTTGATGAAGTATTTCATTTCGCAGAAGTCAAGCTTGTATGATTTTTTATAAAGGAATACTGCAAATATCACTTCTGTATTAATTTGTTGTCTTATATTTGCGTAATGTCTTGTTCTTCTTCAACAATGTTGACAAGTATGAAATATTACACCGGACTTAGACGGGTAGATTTAGCTGTGACTATATAAGACTATTGCGCAGGCATTGTTTTGCTTTGGCCGGGTGGCTGAATCGAGTCACCGACAGACAGACGGACAGACAGAGAGACATAGAGACAGACCAAAATTTCTGGGTTTAAGTAGCCCAAGAAAGGCTATCGTCTTTAAAAACCAATAGAAATGACCACGTTACTCAGTAGTTTGTGTCTTTAGTACTTACTGCGTAACAGATATTTACTCCCTTTTTGCTTCTCTCGTAGTTTTTGTCGTCGGCTCAAAAACTACCTAAGCATTTAGTGCGCTCAGATCAAGGGCGTAAGTCTTAGCTATTATTATAGGCGTTTAGTTTTGAGTAATTTGGATGTTGTAAGGATTTTTTTATAAATAACAAGAGCTGGCGCTCTTTGATGTATCTCACTTCCACGTGCCTCTCACTTCCGAGTACATTACGCATAATAATATTGCTAATATGTGCAACAAGGTCGAGAACTGGGCTAGTTGGTATACATTCATGATTTACCAGCACAAATTAAACGGGACGAGAAAGGAGTACACAACGCGAGCGCTACTAACAACTGAAGGTTTATTGAAAAGAAGGAAAACATATAAAGAGTTGAGCCTGCGCACTAACCACAGCCGTGACGTAGACCACGCGCGATACACACTCTCCACAGCCCAGATAGCTGAAGCTCAAGTACTGTCGAGATAAGCAACTTCACTATCCAGCAGTGACACCGAGGGCGAGCTACAGGATCGACAAGAAGTTAAATAGCAAAACAAGTGGGTCTTCGCACAAAAAAGGGCTGTGGTGTGAAACACCAGTCACAGGTTGTCGAATGCAAAACCAAAGTTGTGTACTGCATTCCCTTGCCGTGTAAAAAGATATATATTGGACAGACGGGGCGGTGCATTAATGAGCGCTTGCGGGAACATCGCAATACACTAAAGGGCACACCCAAGTTCTTTCTTGCGTCGCATTGCTCTATAGCCCTTATAAAAATTTTTACGTCCAGTCAAAAGACAGTCTATTTCCCGGAGGCAATAGACCATGTATGTCCTCTGTGTGTCCCCTGTATTGGAATTTGGCCACTTACTTCTTGTGTCCTCCAAGTGTCCTTTGTGTTTCCGTCCTCCATGTGTACAGTATATTTCCCAAAGGCAATAGACAGCATGCGTCCTCCATTTGTCCAGTATGTTTCCAGAAGGCAATAGACTGTGTGCGTCCTTTGAGTGCCCTAAAATTGGCCACAGACTTTCTGTGTCCTCTATGCGTCCTTTGCATTTCACGTTTCCTCTGTGCGGCCTGGAAGTATCCGTCCACCTTTCTCCTTTCAGTTTTCCTGCGGTTGATGAATGGCTGCAAATAATCAAATTCTCTATTCCTCATGCACTGAACATCCTTCGAATGGCAAGCGTGTTTATATAATACTTTGTGGCGCTTAGAATTGCTGCCAACCACGCAGTAAAACAGCGACGCATTTTTCTGCCTTTACAATGTTTATTTGAGTAACATTGTGAATAATTAAATGCAGTGTACTGAAAATTATGGCCATCATAATTTGGCCACCTGGCCGCGAGAAAGCATTGAAGAAAGCGATCCGGCAATTTCTTTCTCGCTGACACCAAACTCCGAGTACGTAAAAGCTGCAAAAAAATGAAAAGCAAGAACACAGCAGAATTATTATTTGCAGGCAATCTTAAGAAAACGGTCAACAGAAACGAACAAGTAACCTACATGACAAACATGCCGGTACATATCATTTAAGAGGCATTCACAGTTGTAGTTCGCCTATGTGTCACAGGGGTGATGATACAGGGGCAGATTATTTAAAGAGCTTCTCCTAAAAAAGCTGCCTCCTAAAAAAAACAATCGGGGAGTACGCGTTTTGTTTTACAACCATTAACGCAGTTTTCTTTTTCTTTTTTTTCATGCAACTAGCTTTAGCGGTCGAATCCACCCAAGCCAAGCGGCGGCCGCTGGCCCGTCAGCATGATAACACTTTCGTTGCCGGCAATGGCAAGGATCACTCACACAGCATACTGGCCGCCGCTCCTGGAAGCCTATTCATGTGACCGCGCCGACGCAGCCGGTAATTTACAATAAAAGAAGCGCGGGGTGCCGAACACCAAGGAAAATACTCAACACGTTTAACGAAACGGCGCTGCGGCAACGCGTAAGAAAATTTTAACATGCACCACGATAAACAATCAGTTACGGCAGAACACGCAGCATTTTTCACACGTCGCGTCGACAGACTGGAACTTGCAGTAGAGACTCTTGATTCACGTAGGCACGCACAACTTGTCAGGTGTTTTGTCAAATGGCGACCTCGATGTGCGTTTGCCACAGCAGCGCACTACAGCGACGACACAGGCGCTTTGCCAGCATTCACGATGTTTCAGGTGGCACAAGAGCACTAACACGTAATATTACGACAGGAGGAGCACGTAGTAATTCACGTAACAGCAGCAAATCGAAAACAAACCACCAAAACCTTGCACAACGAACCATACACGTCTTTTCTTGCCCACCTATAACACCTATAACAATGACTGCATATATGCTAGCCTAGACTAGACTTATTACTACAGTTGGCTATCTAGCAGTCATAGAGTTTTAGCAGGTACTTGGTTACTTCATGATTACCCCTGAAGCAAAATAGGCAGACGCCATTATAGTATTTTGTTAAAGTTGATAATAGCAAACATATGTATAATGGCAGTATATTTTCTTGATGCGAGCAACGTCTTTTGTTGTCGTAAGTTGTTGCAACTCAAAAGTAAATAAAAATGGATTAACAAACGAAGTTATTATCATCGTCATCTACATCTAGATTGACTGTTTTGTGTTTTGTTCAGCGTCCAAGCATTCACTATTTGTGGGCTTTTCACAAACAGAACGGCCGGATAAAAAATTATTCTCGCAGACATACGCAAACACACGCGCACACGCATACGCATACACACGCGCGCGCACACGCACACGCACACGCACACGCACACGCACACGCACACACACACACACACACACACGTGCGCGCGCGCACACGCACGCACGCACGCACAAGCACGCTCACAAAAGCACCGTGCGTCAAATCCACGCAGCCAAACAATTCACTCAAATAAAGGCTTAGCAAGACTATGTATGCTCAAATATTTAGACCTACGTTTAACAACCCACCGCATTCTGTTTCGGTGGCTTGGAGGTTAAGTACTCGCCAACTGACCCAAACGTCGGTGGTTCGAAATCACCACAGTAATCTTTTTTTTTTACCGTGTTTTAATTGAAGTTTTTCTGCCTTAGGTTATATTTTGACATTGTTGTTGCTCTTGTTGCTCTCGTCTGGCGGTGTCCCCCTTTTTTTCTGTCGCAATATATTTCTACCGCAAGCTCTACCCCAACAAACAGTATACCGCTTCAGCATTTAGTTGCAAGGATAAGCCATTTTACAACGACCCTGAAGGAAACCACAGACTAGGACAATCGGAAGCCACTTTTTAGGTTGTTTTTGTTTTCATTGCTTTGTTTTCTATTCGGCCTTTTGTTTTCTTTTTACTTTTTCTGGTCTGTATATTCTTCTCCCTCCCACTTTTTTTTCGTAACCAGAGGGACGAGGCACTTCGAACAGCCTCGTTCAATATGTATCCTTCTTACGCCACTGTTTCATACAAACGTACCAGTTCGTAATATTAATTCTGCGAATTATTCAGACATCACTAGCACGAAATAACGTATACAGTGCTGCAGAATTTTAAACCATCGGCGTTGTTTCTTACCATCTCTAGCCAAGCCAAAAAACTTAACCTTTCGAGTTTAATTAAGGCTTACATGCTCGACTTTATGTTTACTTGAGGAAGCACAGCACGATTGTTTAGTTTGCGTCTCTTCAGAAAAACAATGTAAGGCAACAAATAGTTATACTTCTACCCAATGTCCTAGAGGCAACACAAAAGACATAAGTCAGTCTTTTGACTTCATTTTGCCTTCAGTACATACATAAGCAACAGCATTACGGCACACAGAAAAAGAATTAAGACAGCAAATTCAAGTTATATCTTCCACCCTTTGTCCTAGAGGCAACACAGGGGAAACAGGCCACAGTCTTTTGACTTCATTTTGCCTTGAGTACACACATGGGCAATAGCATTGCGGAACTCAGAAAGAGAAGAAAGCAAGTCAGTTTTAAAGTTTTATACTTCTCATCCGAAATAAAATCTCGTATACAAATTTAAACTTTGTCTTTACCATAGTACATATAAAGGTAAAACATCATGGCTGTTTATCCGGCAGTCTATAAAAAGTACACAGCCTGCTTATGTCCTAAAGGTAACACAAAGGAAAAGTCAAAAGAAAGGCCACACAGTCAACATGCAGGAGACACAAAGTAAACAGAAAGGAAAAGTTCATTTTCATAAGGGTAAGCATGGTTGTTACCCCAATTTTAACCTTACAAGCGTTCTGTTTACACACAATGACACACGCACGAGAGAAATTTGGGAAGCCTTCTTGATAAAAAAGAATTCTGACCCGTGCATTAGCTCGCCCTCGGTGTCACTGCTGGATAGTGAAGTTGCTTATCTCGACAGTACTTGAGCTTCAGCTATCTGGGCTGTGGAGAGTGTGTATCGCGCGTGGTCTACGTCACGGCTGTGGTTAGTGCGCAAGCTCAACTCTTTATATGTTTTCCTTCTTTTGAATAAACCTTCAGTTGTTAGTAGCGCTTGTGTTGTGTACTCCTTTCTCGTCCCGTTTAATTTGCGCTGGTAAATCATGATTGCTAGTATTTATTGCAGCAAAAGGGGAACAGGGGGGTGGCTGAAAACAACACATTAAAACTTAAGTTCCTGCCCAACAAACTACGCGCGATGGGCATAACACGTAC
The DNA here is from genome assembly GCF_048455015.1 of Haemaphysalis longicornis. Lineage (NCBI taxonomy): Eukaryota > Metazoa > Arthropoda > Arachnida > Ixodida > Ixodidae > Haemaphysalis > Haemaphysalis longicornis. The sequence continues at coordinate 111,483,487 of NW_027526335.1, forward strand.
TACGAGTGTGAATGGGGGTCTCCAAGAACCCGTAATCTCGGAGATCAGACGTTAGAATGACCGAGACATTACCAAGCGCTGCGAGCTCTATTGGCGTATGCATGCTGCGCTGCGTGGCATTACACGGTAAGCCATGCGCTCATCAGCCCGAGACTAACCATCGCTGGTAGAATGTTCGGTAGAGTTGTTCTCCAACAGCGCACAAGTCGAACACTGCAAATAATTACATTACTTTGAATAAACACAAGACGGCTCTTCACAAGACTAAGGGCTGGCGTAGCCAGTGCATTACTTGTATGAGCAGTTGTGGCTGCGCTTCTTCCGCACTAATACGCAGACGAGTGCGTGGCACAGTCTACGTTTAATTGATATAGACCTCATATTGCAATTCACTCCAAACGATATTTTACCGTTTCCGCAGGTTGGCTACAATAAAGACTACAACCACTCACTCACTCACTCACTCACTCACTCACTCACTCACTCACTCACTCACTCACTCACTCACTCACTCACTCACTCACTCACTCACTCACTCACTCACTCACTCACTCATTCAATATCCATCACCCGACCGAAACAGCTGGGGTGGGGGATGACTGTTTGAGACTACATTTGTTTTTCAGACATGTAGTAGAGGATCACTAGGAAATTTTTTTTTGCAATTTCTACATAAACGGCTTATAAATGACTGCCACGCGCTTTTCACGGGTACATAATGTGCTTAGCTGCACCACGTTCTTGCACTCCTTTTGGCGCCTAAGCAGTACTCCTGAGGCAAGAATACATGGAGCGAACGTTCACAACGAAGTTCGCGCGGCTTAATATCTTCAGCGACAGGATGCCGTATGTTCGGGGGCCTGAACTACATGGAGCGAAGACACGTCGCCCGCTCCGCTGGGTTTCTCTTGGTGTGGCTGAATAAACCTCCATGCCCAAAATCAACCACGGCGTGACTCAGGGGCGTTTCTTCTGTTGAAATGAAATATTCGTTTTCAGTTTGAAAAAGCACAAGCGGAAGTAACAAAAAATAGTGATTATTAAAGTTCAGCAGTAAAAGAAAATAACGGCCCGAGGGAGATTCGAACTAGCGACCTCCAAACATGCAGCCGGCATTTCACCTCTCCACAATTCAACACATGGCGTTCTCGTGCAAAATACAGGATATCGGACTCGCCGATCAAAACATACGGCTTCCTGGTTCTACTTTTTGTCGTACTTGAGAAGCCCTCGCAGTGTTACCACCTGTTCCTCACGCTCCGATATTGTAGATGGGTCCCATATTGCTTTTAACACAAGTAATGTAGCCGGATCGCCTTTGTTTAAGCCTATGCCGACGACCTAATACCTGGTTACCATGGTGAATTGCCCCTCGTGCAGTCACCTCTCGTAAGTTTCTAAAGAAAGCATTCCTTGCCAAGCTATATTTGCTGAAATAGGAAATATAAAATAGGGAGAAATAATGGAAAGCGCATTGGGTATCGCGAATGAACTCTTCTGACAAGAACTGGCGCAAGCTTTTTAAGCTCTGTAAAGCGTTACCTAAAAAGAAATGTTGAAATCTAATGAGGCAAAACACTCATTTTCCGGGATGCATTTTTTTTACGAACGTTTACCATTCCTTGATTTGATGCTATTGATAGCGGTACCATTTCCTTGTAGCATTACAGAGTTTCTGGGTAAACCTCCTGAAGCAAAGCAGAATGCCTGAATACCAATATCATGGAAAGATCCGCAGGTATGTGCACTTTCATAGATCTCTATCCGGTAAGACTTTCTCCCGATGACGTGAGTGTGTTTAACAAAACTGAGTGACTTCTGAGAGGGCAAGCTCTTGATTGCGCTATGTGCACCGTTTTTTTTACCGCGGGAATCTTGCTCAGGCTTTTGGATCTTTATTCTGAAAAATAACGGTAGTTGCGCATTATTTATGTACTTATAATCCACTGAATTTCTTTCAGACGCTGGAAAGGCACCCTTAGCACTAATGGCTTCGAAAATAAAATGCCATCAAACTGTCGCAGCATTACCAAAGTCTGCAAGGGGCAAATGTCCGAACACGCAGAGTCAAATATATAGGCAACCCGGAGCACGGGTTGAAAGAATGGATTAAGAGCCCAGTCGATACAGATTATAAAATATCATTATGAACGTATTCACTTTTGTAGGGGTGACCTAACTAACAAGCAACCCTGTAACCAAGACAGTCCCAGTAATTTCCTACGGTTGTTATGATGCTTCTCAAAGGCATTGCACGACAGAATATCGCATTAGTCTTCGCACCGGAATGAGCCGTAAATCAAAAGTCAGGCGTCCAGAGACGCGGAGGAACAAAGCGAGGCACGCATGGCCCCACGCAGCTCATCTGCATAATTCATTATGCAAATACCGCAGGCCCTAATGTCTGACCACTGAATAGTGTCCCTCCCCGCCTTCTAGCTAGCAGTTTCTCCTCTTGCTCACCGCTAACAAAGCTGAAACTCTCAGCGAGTCCGAGTGGCGGGAAATATAAGTGAACTCTGAACGGGTAAATATAAGCGAAAGAAAGGAAGCCATTGTCTGTGAATTCTTTTTTGAGGGCAAAATGAAACACTGGAGTTGGCGTTTACTGAGATTGTCCGAAGAGGAGAAGAGACGTGCCAGGAAGGCAAAATTCAATGAAGTCTCGACTTTATTAAAGAATGCAGCCGACTACAAATTGTTATGACTATAATGAGAAGTGAAGGCCCGCGCACACATACACAAACGTCGGCCATAATGTCTCGTAGCGAGTGTACGCAGACGCCATTCAGCGGAGTTGATGGTCCCCAATGAAAAAAAAAGCACCGATTGGAATCAAGGCACTTTAGGCTGCGGCTACCCGTTGGCGTCGTAAGACCTCAAAGCGAAGCGTTTGGTATAAGTTAAAGCTTGCAGACACATACCCTACAGTTTCTGCCGTGAGGGCTTCAAAGTGAGACATGCCCACCGGCATCCACGTTCCCTGTGGGAGCTACAAAACAACGCTTTATAACCATGAACGTATGCAAGCGGCTTGGCTACACATCAAGAGCTCAAAAAGCATGCACCCGGAGTCTACCGACGACGATGGTTGGCCTCGAAGCTTTCTCGTGAGGGATCCTTGGCTGTCGTCGGAGTCTGGACTTTGACTCCCAGATGGTTTGTAATTTGAACAGTTAGGCTTTGACCTTGACTCGCAGACCGTTTGGACTTTAGATCATAGAGTCCTTGACCTTGACCCGTCGCCCATTAATTTCGCAGGAAGTATGCTTCGCGCTCAGCCATCATCGTCGTTAGATGAAGGGGTGCATGATATTAGATGCAAAGCATCTCTTGCTTTCGGCTCTGTCGTCCATCGTCCGTCGTCCGTCTGTCCGCACCTCTTCCCCTCTCCCCATCAGCTGTGCGATAGCGCGCGCGCTTCTCCTCCACTCCCTCTCTCCACGCCCGCTGTGCGATAGCGCGCGCGCTGCTCCTCCTCTACCCCTCTCCATGCCAGGTGTGCAATAGCGCGCGTGCTACTCATCACCGCAGCAGTGCGATAAGCGCGCATGCACGTCTCCTGTCTCATCGCCTCCTCTGCACTCCATCTGCTCCATATAATAAACCCGGTCCGCGCGGCGCTCTCTTAGTTGCTGCTTCGGTTGAGTCACGCTGCGCCGTCCGGAGTTCAGTCATTTTCCGTTATTTGGATACCCAATCTCGTGAACGTTACAGAACCTCAGAGATTCTTCGCATCAACTCAGAGTTCCCTCGAGGGAAGGCGGTGTCTGTTTTCTCTGTAATTTTGCACGTCCATGAAAACCTCTTAAAATACAAACTGCTTCGATGGTGTCGCAATGTAGCCATTGGATAGACTTCGGCTTCATAACGAGATGGACTCTATTTCGATTCCGACCACGAGAAGGGTTTGTTGTTTCTTAGTCTGCTTTTATTCTCACTCACATCACCATCGTCAGAGAAAATTGGCTTTCCTACAGTGCCTTTTCTTGGGTGCACGGACTATATTAGTAAGACATAGAAAGCGTCACTTTAATAAATGAATCAATTAATTTCTTCTAGCGCACTAGGTTGGCCGACCGCTAGAAATCTGCGCCTGCACCTTCAACGAATGCCTAGTTGAAGCACGCGAGGTGTTCCACACATACGTTTACATGCCCAAAACCTGGAACCGACACTGCTTTATTAGCGGGAATGTCGCCGCTTTGACACGATATTTATGCTATTTGCAGCCAAAACGTGTTAGGAAATTTCACGAAACATTCGGTGCACTTGTAGCAACCCGCGTTCACCAACTGAAATTTGACTGGAACTAGTCCACTCGCAAACGCAGGGTACACGGGTGTGTTTGGTATAAACGACCAGATTAAGGAAAAATCCCCGAGGTTGAATAAGTTTCTTCGAAGGGAAATTTGACATTCACCACAATCACGGCCATTCGGCTACACAGGAAAGCTGTACAGCTTTGCGAGAATCTTCGTAGTTAAAGAAAACTTCCTCGTGGTCCAGGAGTTAAACCCCGCACCACTGCCCATCTAGGGCAGTCGCTCTACCAACTGAGAAAACCGGAAAGCTAGCCATTTGTAGCGCGACTGCGAACATGAACATGAACATGAACATGAGCTCGAAGTGATTGATGGCCAGGTGTTATTCGACCATATTTAGGGGATTTCCTTTAGTGCGGAGTCCACCTTGAGGAAACGGCCCAAAACACGTGGACACCAACAAAGAAGATTATACATGCCAGTCGAGTTGGTTTTTGTGCCAACTTTTTTCACGCAGTTTTCGTTGCCGTGAGCTCCAATATATTACTCAACAGCATCGCAAAAACGCTCAAGGGGGTGCCTATCACGCGGCCGTCTTATCACCAACCTTGGTGACTTTTATCAGAGTCCTTCAATGATTTTCTGGTCATGAAACTGCGCCGTCTCGCTATGGTAAAGTTTCGTGCGCTGCCAAGAGAGGCCGCGCAGCGGCGCTGGTGTTGATCGGAGGGCAGCAGGGGAAGTAGTCAGAGCGCGTTAAGCATCGAACGGACGCTCGGCGCCTTATCAGCAGTGCGCTTTCGCTTTACGTGTCGTGGTCCGCTGAAATGGGTTTATCGTTTCGTGAGTGACGAAAAAAGTTGGTGTGAACAGACATGTTGCTACTGCCAGAGTCCTTCAGTGCTTCTCTGGTCATGCAACTCCCGGCCAAGTTTCATACGGGGACAAAGGCTACTGCGAGGGGCGCCACCGCTGATCGGAGGGCATTGGGCTGCCGCCGCGGCTCTGTAGCCAGACCGGCAGGCACGAACGCAGTAGCAGCATGCCCGTTCGCACCAAATTTTTTCGCCACTCACAAAACGATAAGACCATTTGAGCGGACCACGACACGATAAGCAAAAGCGCATTGCTGATAAGGCGACGAGCGTCTGTTTAATCTTACTCCGTGGTCCGTTCCCTGCCAAACGCGCTCTAACCACTCCCCCGGCTGCCCTCCGATCAACACCAGCGCCGCGGCGTGGCCTCCCTGGGCATCGCACGAAGCTCTCCAATAGCGTGACGGCGGAGTTTCATAAAGGTATTGAAGGACGCTGCTGCGTTCCCTCCTGCCGGTCTGGCTACAGAGCAGCGGCGACCGCGCCCGATGCCCTCCGATCTGCGGTGGCGCCCCTCGCGGTAGCCTTTGTCCCCGTACGAAACTTGGCCGGGAGCTTCATGACCAGAAAAGCATTGAAGGACTCTGCTTTTATCTTGCTCTCAAGGGCCTATCTTCAAAAGGACACACAAGAAAAGCTACGATTGCTGCTGGTGGTGGTGGTGCCAGCAGAAATGGCTCATACCGCACTCAGAAGGATTGCCCAGGAAAGGGGCGCTGAACGGGAGAAACTATATACTCGGGAAATAAAGAAATACATTTCTCGAATGCATAAAATTGGCGTATTACACGCGGACACGGGTTAGATTCCCGGCCGTGGTGGCCGCTTTTCTGATGGCGGCGAAAGGCAAAAATGCCCGTGTGTACAAGATTTCGGCGCACGTTTAGTTTACCAGGTTGTCAAAATTAATCCGGAGCCCTCCACTACGGCGCGCCTCATCGCCTGCGTTGCGTCGGCGCGTTAAACCTTACAATCAATCAATCAATAAAGTGACTGTTCACGCAGGCAATGTCACCAGAAAAAAAATGAACTGCTCGAGTATGAGATATAGCCCCAAAAAGTGTTGAAACCCATATAGTCAGATTGTGGGGTTTAACGCGCCAACGCTACATAGGCTGTGAGCCGCACAGTAGTGGAGGGCTCCAGATAAATTTTGACCACCTGGGGATCTTTAACGTGCGCCAAAACGTGGAACACACGGACAGTTTTACTTTTCGCCTCCATCAGAAAGCGACTAAAGAGGCCGGAATTCGACTAAAACCAACGTAAAATCGAAACTCTAAATTAAAGAAGAGATGAATGAAAAACTGTGAAAACTGCCAGAAAGGACGCAAAACTATTGTCTTTCTTATTCTTTCATTCAGCCATTGCCGAAAGCTTCCCAGAAAAACCCCAATTGGCCTGGTGCACGTATGTAGTCCTGTCTTAATTCGGCATCCTTTCGACTATCTACTGAAATTTCGGGTAAAACATTACGAATTGTCCGCTACGAACTGTAAGTTCCTCAACACACCATCAAAATAGCGGTGTATACCGAGGCGCAATGATTCGTTCCAACCGATAAGTGTCCCGCTATTTTGAGACTGCATGTCCTGTCCGCGTAGCCCAATGGATAAGGCGTCTGATTCCGGATCAGAAGATTGCAGGTTCGAGTCCTGCCGTGGACGGTGTGTATTTGTTTTTTGTTTTTTAATTTGGTGCAGCGGGCAAGAGTTCTGAATGCTTCTCTTTAGCGATTCGTGTATTTTTATAATTTTAAGCTCCAATAATTACCCAGTAATGCAAGCCAGGATGGATTCAGCAACCCCACAACATGGGTTATCAGTACACGCTCGCGGCAGACCTCTGAAAACTCGCACTTGGTCCCCCCATTCTGCTTCCTTGTCTTTTTTAAGCACTAACGTTTTTGCTATATTCAGGCCATCCTGTGTGTCCACGCGTTGCTCCATTACACAATCGTGGCGTTCGCCCAACAAGCGTTCGTAACAAAGATTGTGACCTAACCTCCTTTCCTACCTGCGCACAATGGAGCGTCTCCTGTATTGTTTATTTCTCATAGCAGGTGAACGAAGCATGAAAAAAACTGAAACGTATGTATCTTGGCCACTGTTACCGGGAGGATGGGCTGCCGTGCAAGATGGTCGGCAGCGTAGATATGACCATTTATTTCTTTTCTTTAGACGCCGCGATTGAGTAAAAACTGTAAAAAAAGAGGCTCACATTTAACCGTACCAATAAAAACTATCGAGATATATTCATGTCTCGAGAAGTTTTGGAAATATTTGGAAATATTTTCTTTGCTCCTTGAAGATTTATTTGAGTCTGCTGCACGCACGTTTCGATGGGGCTGCTGCATTCAGGCCTGGTGCGGAGCGGGGTGTTATCCTACACCAGATAAAGCTACCTGGCCTCCAGATAAACCTCCTCCGGGTTTTCGCAAACGGTTCTCTAGAAGGGTTGGGGAGGGGGGGCGGGAAGAGGGGCACATGGCAAAGTTACATGAAGTAACGCTGGCCTCCTGGACCCGTGCTCAAGGCTCAGTCAGGAAAGCGACTTGCGAGGAAGGTGGGGCGCCTAGGGAATTTTCAGTTCCTGCTTGTATTCTCAGCCCTAAGAGCTGGTGGCCTCTTTTCCAGTGATTTAGAAACGTTGGACGCTTCTCCTTCTATCTGGTGTTTCTCGACGCACTCTCCACGGCTCACAGAAAAATCACTCACTACGCCCAGCGCAATAACAAAAAAATATCACATGCCAGTTCCTTTCAACCCATGTATGCTGGCTATGAAATCTTCCCGTTACGTGGATTCGCGCGAATGCGTGGGATCAGCACTGCACGATCAATGTATGACGGGATGGCGAGTACTTTGCGCCAGCACTAGGTTTTTGTAAACTAGACTGAGTAATGGAATTGCCAGAACTGAACCATTATTCCTATATTTTATTCAGCTGTGGCACTTTAACGACCACAATTTTAAACACCGCGCCGAAGTCCCCGTATACACATGTGCTGGTACTTGCTTAAAGCGTATGTGGCTCCTTTGTGGTAACTGCAGCAAGGAGAAGCCACTGTAATGGAGTGACGAGTGTTTTTCAATTGTACTAGTGCGGCGCTAGCGTACGTAATGATGGTTTGTCATGCCATAAAAGTTCACGAGACACAGCGAGGATTACGTCTACTGCTAGACAGGCCATTACTTTCCCAGCATCTGCTTTTTCCGTTACGGGGGCGCACCTTCTCTCGCCACGTGTTTTCACGGGACTTTTCTTTGGTGAACAATAGATGGGGCATGTTGGCAAAAATTTTCCTTATCGATCTGATGGCAGAAGACCAACAGAACAACGGACAACGAAAGAGCGCGTGGATGTGCGGTGACCAGAGTGTCGAACCGGAACGGGAACCGAACCGGAATTTTTGCCTGGAACCGAAACCGAACCGAGCCCGTGTTTTTCCCTCCGTTTCGGAACTGAACCGGAACCGGAACGAATCGAAGTAACCGTTCCAAACCGATTCCGGGCATCGAAACTGTAATTTCTAGTTTTTGGTTATGGAGCTCTACTTTGTGTCTGAAGAAATCTCTACGGCTCGACCGACAGCATCACCAAATATTATGTATCGTCTGTTGTCCCACAACTCATCAGTTTCTCGTCCTGCTATTATACCCTCAATATAATGTAAACTTTCCTTATATACGATATGTTTGCTTGATGTACGGTCCATTTCACCTATTATGTTTTTTGCATTTGGAATACCTTAAGTTAGAATGTATATTCCGTGGCAACATATCATGATCTGTTCTTCATGGTTTCTATGTGTGTAGTGTTTAATATTGTGTAAAATTTGTATGTGTTTAAATGTGAAGCCATCCCTGCCTCCTTGTGAAAGCATTTAGGGACATCACCAACAATAAATCCATATCTTACACTTGCCATGGTTTGAATAGGCCGTGATATAGAACAGCAGTGGGACCCAAATACTCGTAGTCCTCTATGTCACCGGAACTTTTTTTCTTTTGCATCGCATCGTGTCCCTTCTTTACTGCTTTAAAGAGCACGAGAATTTCAAAAAAACAGACTTGGGATTCTTCTCAATAGCATTTCTATAGTAGGATGCGACAGCATTATCACATTATCTTACTTCTGGTCTACCTGAAAATTAAGGGGCGCATAGATTAAGTCGATTAATTGGATTATTGGGAAGGTTGGGGTGGAGTAGTGAGATGAGTGGGAGAGCTAGTGGGAATTAGTGGGATTCATGTGTTCATTAATTCGGATTCGATGAATTAGCGGTCCGGTGAAGGGTGCTTGCTTGGTCGGGTCTACCTCGATATTTTTGGGGTCCTTTCCATAAAGAAATTCCGTGGCACTTTCCGTCTCAACCAATCAGAAAAGTTAGTCGCGCACAAAATAGCCGGAATGTTTTTTGCGTGACGACATCCTAAAAGCTATAAGATGCGCTTTATGCACGTATAGCACGGGTATGTTGCTTCTAGCGTAATATTAACGTCTTCCACTGAAGTTGATCAATAATTGCCTAATTAATATTTGATATTGGTCCAAGGGTTTCCGAAACAAATATATGAGGTAAGTGTGTATGAAGCAACCAAACCGAAATAAAGAAAAATTAGGGGTGCTCAACAGGTCTAACGCGAAAGGCATCCGATAGAATTCTTCAATAACTTCTCCTCCTTTGGGCTGCCGTTGTTCAGTCTTGAACTACCAGCGACAATCACCCGTGGTAGTAACTTCACTAAGCTAACATGTCTACTTGATCCCAATCGCTGACACCTTCCGATTAAGTATCATTAACAAGTTACTATCGCCGGTGTTTCCCTATACTTAGCGGGGAATTATAGTCGGTCCTTCCTTCTAGCCGGTCTGTTACCCCATTGGAGGTGGGCAGAATAAAATCGCTCTAATCGCCACCTGCCCTGCTTGACAGACGAGGCTGACGCCCACACCGAACAGTTTTCCAATGCTAACAATTTCCTGCTAACGATTCCCTGCTTAGGATTTCGTGTTAAAGCAAAAACCGGTGTTGAAACTATCGGCACATGAAAAGCGTAGCAGACCAAATAATTTTTCTTTGCAGTGCGAAAATTTTCCCCTATTCTGCGAAAATACGTGTGTGGCCGCGCGTCCGTGTGTACCCATTTGATGGCACCCCCCTCCCTCCCCCCCTCCATAAAAAAAAAGAAACGGCTGGCGGGAATGTTCTCTGCTACCCAGAAAAGTTTCCTGCCCACCAAAGAGGCTTCCCGCTTTCCAGCAAACTACCTGCCTGCATGCCTACGAGACAGAATATTTCGGCGAGGATGCGTGAAATTCGAGACGACGGCTGGCCCGTCAGAAGCCACCCAGGTGAAGGCGGGGGGCGAGGGCGGGTACAATGCCGGCCGCACTTTGGCGGCACTCGATGATGCCAAAAAAGTTAGTTCCTTCCCACTCGGTGAAAAAGGATGACTCACAACTCGTGACTGATAAACAGGGAACCATTATGTGCGCTTGCTTAGAAATGAAAGACACCGCCAAAATTTCCGTCCCCATAACCCTTTATATTCGAGCTTTATTCTAGTGGACAAACATGTGGCTCACCGTTCCCTTCCTGCTTCGTAGGCATCTCAATGTCTGTGTAACACACCAACCTATCCCCGAACCGCTCGACTATTGAGGACAGCTGACAGGTCGCATTGAGAAGCGAGACTAACGTTTACATTACCTGCCAGCACAACGGCCATGTCGTCGGTAGCGGCATGAACACTAGCTGTGCTTGCACGCCGCCCCACTTCCACCCTCAACCAGTGCACGCACAAACCGGCAACTGGCGGTGGGCGCGTGCATAGGCGTGAAATACACGGGCGAAAATGTCGCCCGGAAGGCCGGTAATGCTGAAAAAGAATTATGGGCTCACGTTGGCGTGCAAAGCGGGCAAGTTACTCTAACGGCGCCTGAGAAGGGCGCTGTTGCGTTATCAGCCGATTACACAGCTTGTGGAAGAGGCATCAGTGGTGGAGAGGGGAATAACAGTTGTGAAAGCGGCGTCAATGGTGGCGAGACGGAGCGCCGCAGAGGCGCTGAATAAATCGGATTCATTGGAATAAAAACTGGGGCGGGTTAGGCATATACTGCTTCGCACTAAAAACAATGATGGACGGGCGGTACGCCTGCGGACAGACGGGGCAATGGGCAGCCTGCAGGGGGAGGGGGCTGCCCATTGCCAGGAGCTTCTGGCGAGGATGCCATGACGGGGGAGAATAAAATGAAGGCGGGGAGGGGGGGCGGGGCGGGGGGTTGCCGGCGGCACCGGGGCGCTGCGCAGTGGCCAGGAGGCTACAAGCCTGCCTGCCGGAAGGCTACGGCGAGCACGCATTATTTAGGCTCGTCACTGGTTGGCGACAGGAGTGAATCACAAGCCGACACCGCAATGGCTACGTAGAACCATGTTTTAGACCTCAGCATTTAAGCAGCCACTCCTGTGGTTTTGCCTAGTCCCGCAGCGTCCGCATCGTTGTAACCGAAAGAACGAAGAGGCCAGCGAAGGTAGAGCGAACACGGAAGGGAAGCGAAGCATAAAAGTATGCTTAAACTATGTCGCGCGAGATTGCGCACCGGTGACGACGCGCTACGAGATAACGCGAGAATATGGCGCTCCGTCGTGCATTTGCTGATGACGTGATCACTTCCGGAGACGCAGCACTTTAGGAAGTTTCGTAGTGGTCAGTGAAAAAATTTGGAAGAGGGGTAAACTGTGGAGTCGAGCAGCGTAGGACCGGAGCGGTTGGAGATCAATGGGAGAGGCCTTCTAGCAGCGGGTTCTAGCGCATACATGCTGACCCGGCCCACTTCGGGAGAGATGTGAAAGCCTGCGGACGAAACAATCTGTGCGTGCCAGTCGATGGGAACTATAAGAGGCATGTTCGGAAACAAATCTGAGAGGGGCCGCCAGCTCTGCTGTTTCTCGATCCTTACACCACTAGTGGAAGCTGCGCCATTGTATTTGTTTCCCCAAGAAAACCTCTGCGAGGTATGTAACGGCGGGTTTATGAGCCGAGAATTAGGGTAAATTCAATTATATAAATGAACTAAGCTAAATTGTTAAAAAAAATTTCACCATCTTCCCGTAGGAGAACCCTGAGTAGTATGCGAAGCAGCCATGGGGTCTACTCAAGGTTCCATTAGTTTTCAGTGCGATCGCGGCATTGCGGGAGGAAAATGAGGGGAGCGGGAGGCGCGCGCGCGTCATTTATACCGCGGAGCTACAGTGGTGCCCCCAGTGGAGTATGCAGCGGCTACTGTAGCGTCTCCATCCCTAAGCTGCATCGCATTATCGCGCGCGGAGCCGCAGGTGTTGCCATTGGTTGCGCGATCCCGGAGAGGAGAGGAGCTACAGAGAGGAGAGGAGCGTCGAAGAGGAGAGGAGCAATGCCTGGAATACTACTCAGGGTTCCCATACGGGAAGATGACGACGGTGGTTGAACGCGAAGCTATCTCGTTGATGGATTCTTTGGTTGGTTCAATCCCTTGGAGCATCCTGCCACAATCATCATCAGCGGTGCCTGGCCAGGCATGCGCAGGGGGGGGGGGGGGGGGGGGTGTGGACGCCACACAATGGCGCCCACACAACGGCGGAGGGAACAGGCTCGAACATAAGCTGCTTCGCATCTAAAAAACTTATGGCCATAAACA